>NC_034015.1:883518-1032496 GCF_000346465.2 Prunus persica
AACGGAGAGTGTTCTTAAGGAAGCCGGTGACAAGATCACGGTTAGCATGCATCTTTACTCCATTCCAGCTTGAGTAAGATACCATAATGGTTGCCACACCTTTGATAATTGAGTCATAGTAGGGTGGCATGTGAATGCTGAGCAACCCATGTTTGTTTATCAGTGTGTTGTTCTCATTGATGCCCTTGTTTGTTCCACCATCTGCCACATAATGCTTTGCACAAGCTGCAACCTTTTTACTGCCATAACATACCACCAACAGAAAATCATGGAACATTAAGTATTAACAATGAAACAAGTTTGTTGTTTCGAATCTCAAACTGATTAACTTGTCAGTAAGATAAATGTGTTACGAGAACCGAAATCGTAAACATATGTTGATTCTTTTCTGTGATATGAATTCTAATTACTAAAATTAACAAAGTCCCTTTTAGGCACAAATCAGAGTGCAACAACACTAAATTATCTAGTACCCCAAAGTTTGGTTGGGCTCACTACTACATTTTATATTTTGCGCGACGAAGAGAATTTCGTCGCCCAAAATACATTGTAGTCGCACAAATTTCAGCGCGACAGAAACGTCGTCGCGCAAAGATCGTGAAGGACTTTGCGAGACAAAAAAATATTGGTCGCGCAAGTTTTGCGCGACGAAAAACATTGGTCGCGCAAAGTTTTGCACGACGAAACACATTGGTCGCGCAAAGTTTTGCGCAACGAAACACATTGGTCGCGCAAAGTTTTGCGCGACAAAAAACATTGGTCAAGCAAAGTCTTTAAAAAAATTTAAAAAATAAAAAATTCCCGCATCCCATTTTTGGTGCCTGCCCAAATTTTTAGAGTTTTGCGTGACGAAATATTTTTTGTGATAAATAAATAAATATATATATATATATATATACGCACACACACCATTCAACGATCCAATCATCAGACTTGTTTGTATATACTTCAAGATTGTATACCCCAAAAATCGAAAAAAAATAAACATTTAGAGATCAAGTAACGGGACAAAACTTTTTGACGGTTATAAATGAAAAATCATGATTTAACGGTTATTTTAACTCCGATTTTGATGATTTTTTTATAGCTACACTCCTTGACTGTATATGAATACAATGACTAAATTTGATCTTCAATTTAAAATATTTACACTAGCGGATACCACAAAATCTTATGTTATATTTAACGAAAGTATAAATAAACTCTTAACTGTTAGTGAATATATTGTTTTGATGGCATACGCATTCCACGAAACTAGTTTCAACGATCCAACCGTCAAACTTGTTTGTTTATACTTCCAGATCATATACACTAAAAATCGAAAAAAATAAACATTTAGAGATCAAGTAACGGGACAAAACTTTTCGACGTTTGTAAATGAAAAATCATGATTTAACGGTTATTTTAACTCCGATTTTGATGATTTTTTACAGCTACATTCCTTGACCCTATATGAATACAATGACTGAATTTGATTTTCAATTTAAAATATTTATACTAGTGGATACCACAAAAATCTTATGTTATATTTAACGAAAGTATAAATAAACTCTTAATTGTTAGTGAATATATTGTTTTGATGGCATACGCATTCTACGAAACTAGTTTCAACGATCCAACGGTTGAACTTGTTTGTTTATACTTCAAGATCATATATGCCAAAAATCGAAAAAAATAAACATTTAGAGATCAAGTAACGGGACAAAACTTTTCGACGGTTATAAATGAAAATTCATGATTTAATGGTTATTTTAACTCCGATTTTGATGATGTTTTACAGCTACACTCCTTGACCCTATATGAATACAACGACTGAATTTGATTTTCAATTTAAAATATTTACACTAGTGGATACCACAAAATCTTATGTTATATTTAATGAAAGTATAAATAAACTCTTAATTGTTAGTGAATATATTGTTTTGATGGCATATGCATCCAACAAAACTAGTTTCAAAGATCCAACCGTCAAACTTGTTTGTTTATACTTCGAGATCATATATTCCAAAAATTGGAAAAAATAAACATTCAGAGATCAAGTAATGGGACAAAACTTTTCGACGGTTATAATGAAAAATCACGATTTAACAGTTATTTTAACTCCGATTTTGATGATTTTTTACAGCTACACTCCTTGACCCTATATAAATACAATGAATTAATTTGATCGTCAATTTAAAATATATATATACCGTTTAATTTCTTAAGTGTTATGCATACAAAATAAAAAACAAAAATAAATTGATTTAGACGACGAAATGTTTGGATTACATAATGCAAAGATTATAAAAAATAATTTTTTTATTTTATAAGGACTTTGCGCGACGAATTATTTTTCGTCGCGCAAAATTTGGAGAGTGTTCTTAAGGAAGCCAGTGACGAGATCACGGTTAGCATGCATCTTTACTCCATTCCAGCTTGAGTATGATACCATAATGGTTGCCACACCTTTGATAATTGAGTCATAGTAGGGTGGCATGTGAATGCTGAACAACCCATGTTTGTTTATCAGTGTGTTGTTCTCATTGATGCCCTTGTTTGTTCCACCATCTGCCACATAATGCTTTGCACAAGCTGCAACCTTTTTACTGCCATAACATACCACCAACAGAAAATCATGGAACATTAAGTATTAACTATGAAACAAGTTTGTTGTTTCGAATCTCAAACTGATTAACTTCTCAGTAAGATCAATGTGTTACGAGAACCGAAACCGTAAACATATGTTGATTCTTTTCTGTGATATGAATTCTAATTACTAAAATTAACAAAGTCCCTTTTAGGCACAAATCAGAGTGCCACAACACTAAAGTTATCTAATACCCCAAAGTTTGGTCAGGCTAGAGCTTGTCTATTTTTTCATACAGTGCCTACTGATGTTTCATGCATTTTCTTTTTTAATTTCAGGAAAATAGAGAGTTGGAACTTGAAAGTACCAATAGTTTTCAAGGATTTCTGGAAAATGCTCTATGAGCATAGCAATGTGTGATCTCATTTTTGTATGTCATCTTCTGTTTATTTTTCAATTGATTATTCACATTTTGTTGCATATGTTCTTTTTTATAAGTTTTTATAGGGGATGATGTTCATTCTAACAGTTTGTTTCAAACAAATGTTAGGATAACATATTTTCTATTACAATTTTGCAGATTTATGAAATTTTGCAGATTTTTTACAGGATCAACATTGATACCAAATCATACCCGTCCCAAACGGGACCAGTATGATTTGAACGTGTTTTCAAAAACTCTTATCCCTTATCATCCTATCCCGATTCCCTTATCCGGAATTAACATTGAAATGACTTTCATCCCGTATCATCTCATACCGTGCCCAGCCCTAGTTATCACTTCTATTGTGCCCATAGGAAAGTCACCATCACTTATCCGTGCCAAAGTGAACAACAAATGTATTTTAATTTTAATTTTAATTTTTTTAAAAGGCACCATTTTAAGGTGCCAATTCATCTTTATAAATAATAATACATTTAATAGTAGAAGCATATGGTCCCACCAACACTTTTCTAATAGTTTTCTTTACTACCCACAATATTCTTCGCTTCCATGCACAATATAATAATTCATAATTTTATAAATTAAATATTACTTAATTTCATAACGAAAATTTGAAGTCCAAACCAAACTGACCATGTATCCTATTATTACCTTGTAGGATGACCATGTATCCTTTTATTACACTACTACGTTTTTCTATTTGCGCGACAAGATTTTGCGCGACGAATACATGTTCGTCGCTCAAAATGCAATAAAGCGACGGAAAAAAGGTTTCGTCGCGCAAAAAAATTGAAAACTTGCGCGACCAAAGTTTTTGAAGCGCAAAAGCTCTTAGCGCAACAAATACATACATTCGTCGCGCAAAGTGAGCAAAAAAAAAAACCCGAGTTTTTTGTTGGCGCTAAACACTTGCGCGGCGAGAGCAATCGTCGCGTAAGAAAACCTAACGCGACGATGGGACACTTCGTCGCGTAAAGGTTAGGTTAATTGGCTGCGAAAACTCGTGCGACGACAGGTTTCATCTCAAAAGACAACTTAGCGCGACGAAACTTTTATACGTCGCGTAAGAAAACGAAGGATATTATTATTTTGGTTGGCTGCGAAAACTCGTGCGACGACAGGTTTCGTCTCAAAAGACAACTTAGCGCGACGAAACTTTTATCGTCGCGCAAGAAAACGAAGGATATTATTATTTTGGCGCCAAAATAATTGAGGGGGGATATTTTTTTTTGCGCGACGAAATATATGGTTCGTCGAGCAAAGTCCTTCTTCTTCATATTAGAATTCTGCCTCTCTCTCAACCTCTCTGCCGCTGCCTCTGCTGGAAATTCAGTACGTTCATTGGGTAAGTATTTTTTGTCGTTAGTTTATAAGTATTAATATAAATTCATACTAACGCTATTAATTTTGTTCTCGTTAGAGATATTTGTAATTAGCGATTGGTGGAGAACGATTGATAAGGTATTTTATTCATTTTATATATTAAAAATGTTAAAGTTAGTTTGTTATGTGTATATTTTTTTTGTGAAGTTATATTTATATTATGTTGTTAAATTGTGCGTGACGTAGCACAATGTGTTGTGATGTACGAAGTTAATTGAAATTAACTTCGTACTTTTATTTGTATGTTTTGTAACATTTAGTTTTCCGTTCGAGATTAGTTGGATTTCGTACATGGATGCGTAAAGCATGACTGCGGTCCAATTAATTCTTGAATTGTCCCACTATTTGGATAGTTTGGTGTATAGTATTATCACGTAATCTACGGCTACAGGATTAGGTTTCGATTGTGGAGATTTCGGTGTCATCTCAGTACGTTCTTCGGGTGGTATAGGTATTTATACCTATGCCCACCTCAAGAACTGTATCGAGATGTTGCCGAAATTCATCCATGTCGAAATCTAATCTCATGTAGCTGTAGGTGACGTGATAGAACTATGCATTCTCGAATGGGATAGGGCCCTTACCGTAGGCATAAGGTGATATTATAACTTCGTATGAAGTTGTTGTGATTGTTATGTTGTGATTATGGTTTCAGGAATTATGAGTAGAAGGTGGATACAGAACCCGAATAGATGCGCAGACAAATACTTGGATGGGATCGAGGATTTTATTGAGTTTGCACGTAGACACAACCCGGGTGCAACTAGAATCCGATGTCCTTGTAGGAGGTGTAATAACACGTTGTGGGAGACAATTGAAAATGTTGGATTTCATTTAGTAAGGAATGGAATGATTGAGACATATAGCATTTGGAACCTTCATGGGGAACAATTAGACCATGCTTCGTCTTCAAATGCCACAAGAATGGACAGTGTTGAACCTATTGTGGATCCTAATGATCAAGTCATGGATATTATACAGGATGCTTTTTCATTTGCATCGACCAACATCAATCACGAAAGGGAAGATGATGTGCCTACACCAATAGACAGCGCGGAGTTTGAACAATATGAAAAACTGTTAAAAAATGCCAACCAAGAACTATACCCGTAGTGCGAGAGCTTTTCCGTTCTCACGGCCATTGTAGAGCTAATGCACGGAAAAATAAAGTATCGTATGTCAAACCTGTGTTTCGATTACTTTTTGGGGGTTTTCAAGAAAATGCTTCCGACGGACAATTGTTTGCCGAAAGACCATAAACACGCGCAGAAGGTGTTGAATGGTCTTGGATTGGGTTCTGAAAAAATTCATGCTTGCAAAAATAATTGCATGTTATTCTACAAGGAGCATGAAACGTTGGATACATGCCCTATATGCAATAAGTCGAGGTTCAAAATGACATCTCAGAATAGAATGACTAAGATCCCACAAAAAGTCATGCGTTATCTGCCCCTGAAACCTAGGTTGCAGCAATTGTATATGTCGACGCATACTGCCACAGACATGAGATGACATAAGAAAAAACGGGTAGACGATGATGTGATGCGGCATCCTGCAGATAGGGAGGCATGGAAAGAGTTCGATCGAACGTTCCCCAAGTTTGCTGTTGATCCCCGAAATGTGAGATTGGGACTTGCCACTAACGGATTCAATTCGTATGGGGTTCTAAACCAACACCACAGCACTTGGCCGATTTTCGTATTCCCATATAATTTGCCGCCTTGGAAATGCATGAAAAAAGAATACATGATGATGACTGTTTTGATAACTGAGGATCCTGGGAGGTCAATCGATGTTTACTTAAGGCCGCTGGTTGATGAGCTGAAGGATTTATGGACAAACGGTGTTCGCACGTACGATAAATCAACTGGAAAGATGTTCACTTTGCGGGCAGCAGTTATGTGGACTGTGAATGATTTTCCAGCATATGCAATGGTTTCTGGGTGGAGCACAAAGGTTATATGGCATGTCCTATATGCAAGGAAGATATAACTTCTGGTTGGCATGCGAAAAAAGTTTGTTACCTTGGTCATCGGAGATGGTTGCCATGGGACCACAAGTGGCGGGAAAAAGATAAAGAGTTCGACGGGAACACAGAGCGTCGCCTCAGACCTAGAGAATGGTCCGGTGATGAGATCTTGGAACAGCTTAACCGTTTGGATTTTGCTCCGTTCGGAAAAACAGTTAGTCGGACCAGACCTTCTACACATATGAACTGGACTCACAAGCCTATGTTTTTTGAGCTCCCATATTGGTCGAAACTCAAATTGAGGCACAATCTAGATGTGATGCATGTTGAGAAAAATGTATTTGACACATTGGTGGGCACGATTCTAGATATCGAGGGCAAGACAAAGGACATAATCAAAGCCCGTCTTAATTTGGAAAGAATGGGCATACGAAGGGGTTTATGGATGAACAGGGACAGTGATAAAGCTAGAAGGGATCTTGCATTCTTTTCTATGAAACCGAATGACAAAAAAGAGTATCTAAAGTTTGTATCGTCTGTAAAGTTTCCTGATGGGTATGCTTCTAATATCGCACGTTGCGTGAATGTTGACGGGGGTAAATTTACTAGACTGAAGAGCCATGACTGCCATGTGTTTATGCAACGCCTACTTCCTGTGGGTATTCAACATCTATTGCCAGAAGATGTTGTGAAGCCAATCATGTTGTTGTCCAGATTTTTTTCCCAACTGACGGCAAAAGCATTGCGAAAGACAGACATGTTTCAGTTGCGCCATGACATTGTCCAAGTCCTATGCAAGTTTGAGATGATATTTTCTCCAGCTTTCTTCACAAGTATGATGCACGTGATGGTTCACTTGCCAGAAGAGGCATTGCTTGCTGGTCCTGTCAACTATCGCTGGATGTATCCAATAGAAATGTATATAATCTTCATCATTTGTGTATGCATCATTATCACAGACTTGCTAATTTGTATCATATCGTTTTATTTTGACAGGCTTCTCGGAGAGCTGAAAAAAAGTGTATGCAACAAGACGAAGCCCGAAGGATCAATTATAGAGGCTTGGGTTCAATATGAGTCGCTTACTTTCTGTAGAATGTATTTAAAAGATGTGGAGACGGCTTTCAATCGTCCTCAGCGCAATAATGACGGAGGTATGAGAAAGGAAAAACTTTCTGTTTTTGCCCAAAGTGCACGACCCTTTGGAGATCCTGGACGAGGAGAGTCGTTTTCTAGAAATGACATGGAGGTAGCGCATTGATTCGTACTGAACAATTGTGATGAGATAATGGCATACTTAGATGAGCATGAAGAGATGATGAAGCGAGAACATCCATCGCATTTAGTTGCCCAGAAACACTGTGAATTGTTTCCACAATGGTTTTTGGATTCCATAAGTTATAAGTGTTTTGTATTTGACAAATATAAATTGTAGTATTTAATTTTGTCAAACTAACATGTGAATAATTTTGTATTATATTAGGTGAATAAGTTGAAATCATCGAATTCCCCCACTTATAATGATGAGTTATATAACTTGGCGTTCGGCCCGATTCGCGCTCAATTGTTTTCGGGTTGTTATATTAACGGCGTCAAATTTTTGGGGGCTGCACGAGATGACAAGTTGTGTACGCAAAACAGCGGTGTCCATGTCCCAAGTGGAGGCGAAAGTACGAACATTGATTTCTATGGCAAACTCACAACTGTCGTTCAATTGCTTTACAAAGATCGATACCAAGTGATCATGTTTAAGTGTCGATGGTTTGATAGCAACCCAAATAGGCCGGGAAGTGTTAAAATTGACCATGGCTTACTATCTGTGAACATTAATAGAACTTGGTATGATGACGACCCTTACATTTTGGCAAACATGGCAACACAAATTGTGTATCTAGATGACCCTAAAGCCGGGAGCAGTTGGAAAGTTGTTCTGAAGATGGATCATAGGAACGTGTATGCTATACCAGAACTAGACCCAACTGATAACGACGTCGACAATGTGGCTGACCAACGTTTAGAATCTTCAATGGAAAATGATGTGGAAACACTTCGAGATACACATGTTATACAAGAACCGTTTCAAATACAAGGAGTGTCGTCAATCGAAATACCGATTCAGTCAATTACAATTGACCTTGGGGATCTTCCAAGATTCAATGTTGCAGTGGGCCCGAACAACGAAGATGATGTAGTTATAGAGGAGGAGGAGAATTGGGAGACCGAAAGTGATGATAGCGATGATAACAAAAGTTATTATAGTTCAGATGATGAATGATTAAATTTTTTGTAATTTTATTATGCTAGTGTACAGACTTTGTGTAATACAAAAGTTTGAATATATGTAGTTGTTATATCCAAACCTTATATATGTGGACAACTGAAACATTATTAAAATAAATTATAAATTTAGTTATAAAACATTGGTAAATCAATATATCCAATCCCTTTTAATCATTATTTTTAAATTTTTTTTTGACAAAACGCGTTTACAAAATGAAAATGATAAAACATTGATAAATAAATATATCCAAACCATTTTCATACAAAGTTTGAAAATTATTGACACCAAACATTTTTCAAAAATGAAAATCCTTGCGCGAGGGTTACTCTCGCAAAGTTAAAACATTGCACGACAAATTATCATCCGTCACGCGATGGAATTTTGCGCGACGATAGGCTTACTCTCGTCGCGCAAATATATATTCTTTTATAATATATTTTATAGACACATATATATTCGAGTTAGTTCATTGTATTCATATAGGGTCATGGAGTGTAGCTGTAAAAAATCATCAAAATCAGAGTTAAAATAACCGTTAAATCATGACTTTTCATTTATAACCATTGAAAAATTTTGTCCCGTTACTTGATCTTTGAATGTTTTTTTTTTCCGATTTTTAGGGTCTAAGATCTCGAAGTATAAACAAAGAAGTTTGACAGCTGGATTATTGAAACTACTTTCGTAGAATGCGTATACCATCAAAACCATATATTCACCAACAATGAATAGTTTCCTTATACTTTCGTTAAATATAACATAAGATTATGTAGTATCACCCTAGTGTAAACATCTTAAATTGAAGATCAAATTCAGTAATTGTATTCATATAGGGTCAAGAAAAGTAGCTGTAAAAAATCATAAAAATCGGAGTTAAAATAACCGTTAAATCATGACTTTTCATTTAGAACCATCGAAAAGTTTTTTACCATTACTTGATCTTTTAACGTTTGTTTTTTCAGATTTTTGACGTATACGATCTCAAAGTATAAAAAAACAAGTTTGCCGGTTGGATCATTAAAACTAGTTTCGGGTTTAGGGTTTCTGCGGTTTAGGGTTTAGGGTTTGTGCGACGAATAAGTTTCGTTGGACGCACAAAGCCTGCAAAGAACAGTCTTGTGCGACGAACTAAGGATTCGTCGTTGCGCAATCTCAGCCAGCTCTTTCTCCCTCCTCCTCCTTGGACACTTAGTCAAAAAAATTTGCGAGTTTACAGAAAGCAGACTTGCGCGACGCTGTCGATATTCGTCGCGCAATCCCTCTGCCAATAAACACTAAACCCCAAATTTTGGCGGAATTACAACATTGAGCGACGAAGAAGTTTCTTTGGTCGCACAAGCCCGCAGAAAACAGTCTTGCGCGACGAACCTAGGATTCGTCGTCGCGCAATCTCAGCCAGCTCTTTCTCCCTCCTCCTCCTTGGACACTTAGTAAAAAAATTTTGCGAGTTGACAGAAAGCAGACTTGTGCGACGCTGTCGATATTCATCAACATTGCGCGACGAAATACGATACTGTGCGTCGCGCAAAAACTACCCTGATACCAAATTTTGGGGATTAACAATATTGCGCGACGGAAGTTATACTTGTGTCGTTGCACAAGTGTCAATTAAAATATTTTGCGCGACGCTTTTGATTGTTCGTCGCGCAAAATCGAATAAAATTGCAGAAACGACGCGATAGCCTCCTTCTTCCCCAGATTAGTTTTTCTGCCCTAACTCTCTCTCTCTCTCTCCGCCGTCAGCTCAGCCCCCTACCTCAGTGGATTTTGGACGGCGCCACCACAATAGTGGTACCCCGGAGCTTCCCCGCCGTCACCATCGAGCCAACTGCCCTAATTTCCTCGGTTTTCACCGAATCTGTGCCGCCATCGTTCTCTCTCCTCCGGCGACCAAATCCGACACCTGAGGTATGGTGTCTATCCTATTTTTGATGCTTTATGATGTAGAACAGATGGCAGATTTTATCGCGGTTGAGCTAGAAAAAGGACGTAGCGGGAATATGCAGTTTTGTCGTCCAAGCTCCGATTAGGACGCAAAATACCTTTTCGGAAAGGGAACGAAGCCACGAGTGTAACTCACAGCTTCGCCGTGACATAAGGTGGATTTTGGCATTCTGAGGTCGTTTGGCCTTCCAAAACTGCAGTTAAAGTTTGGTAGTTAATTTTCCAATAAATTCTGTTTTGGACAGTTTAGGAGTTACGTTATTAAGACTCCAAATTAATCCTGTTTTTTCAGTTTTATGTAATAACTCCCCTAGTAGTTGAAGGGTTGAGGGTTGTTGAGAAATGTGTATTTAGACAGGTTTGTCTAATGTATCTGGAACTCAACTTTTAATCATAATATTCCAAGAGAGCTTCTCTTAATTTTCTGGTGGAATCCAGTTTTATTGTTACTCACGGTTTCGCTTGAAACCTTTGTTGCTTGTGCTGCGTCAAGTGGTATCAGAGCGGGTCTCTCCCGTCTCGGTATTCTTGTCTTTATCTTATTATGGGTGATCGAGAAGCTGATGTCCCAACCCCAATTACCCGAGCAGATCTGGACGCTCAAAACCGACGGATCGACAATCTAACCAACCAATTTGGGGAGATGCGAGAATTGTTGTTGCAAGCTCTTGGTGGCAACAATAGGAGAGAAGGCAGAGATAACGAAAGAAGAGATGGCGAGAGAAGAGACAATAGGAGGCAACTTAATCCGGATAGTGAGTCCGAGTCAGAAGAAGAACTTGAAGAACCACCACCGCCGGCTAATAATCCTCGTCATCATAATCGTAATTACGAGAATTTTGGCGATTATCGGATTAAAGCAGAAATTCCTAACTTTTGGGGAAATCTGAAGATTGAAGACTTCTTGGATTGGCTTGTAGAAGTGGAGAGGTTTTTCGATATTATGGAGGTTCCTGAGCATAAGATGGTGAAGATGGTAGCTTTCCGCCTTAAAGCTACAGCGGCTGTTTGGTGGGATCAATTGCAAAATTTACGGCAGAGGCAAGGAAAACAGAGGGTTCGAACATGGAGGAAGATGAAGTCGCTTATGATGGAACGATTCTTGCCCACAGATTATGAGCAGATTCTCTACCGTATGTACCTAGGCTGTGCGCAAGGCACCCGTTCGGTTTCTGAGTATATCGAAGAGTTCATGCGTTTGGCAGAGCGAAACCATTTGACCGAAACTGACAATCAAAAGGTCGCAAGGTACAACAATGGGCTGAAAATTTCCATCCAGGAAAAAATTGGCATGCAGAATATATGGACTTTGCAGGAGGCGATTAACATGGCATTGAAGGCTGAACTGTTGGAAAAGGAGAAACGCCAACCCAACTTTCGCAGGAATGCGACGGAAGCCTCTGATTATACTGCTGGTGCTTCTAGTGGCGCAGGAGATAAGGGGAAAGCACAGCAGCAGAGTTCTGGAGGGATGACAAAACCAACAACAGTTGGCCAAAACAAAAACTTCAACGAGGGTAGCAGCCGGAATTACAACAGAGGGCAGCCCCGAAACCAGTCCCAGAATCCGTATGCTAAGCCCATGACGGACATATGTTACCGTTGCCAAAAACCAGGGCATCGTTCTAATGTTTGTCCAGAGCGGAAGCAGGCTAACTTTATCGAAGAAGCCGATGAAGATGAAGAAAACGATGAAGTCGGGGAAAATGATTATGCAGGGGCTGAATTTGCAGTTGAAGAGGGAATGGAGAAGATTACCCTAGTTTTGCAGAGAGTTCTTTTGGCACCAAAGGAGGAGGGGCAGCGTCATAATATTTTTCGTTCCCTCTGCTCAATCAAAAACAAGGTTTGTGATGTGATCGTCGACAATGGAAGTTGCGAGAATTTCGTGTCAAAGAAATTGGTGGAATATTTGCAGCTATCAACGGAACCACATGTCAGCCCTTACTCACTAGGTTGGGTTAAAAAAGGCCCTTCGGTTCGTGTAGCTGAGACTTGCCGTGTGCCGCTGTCTATTGGTAAGCATTACAGAGATGATGTCTTATGTGATGTTATTGACATGGATGCATGCCATATTTTATTAGGGCGTCCTTGGCAATTTGATGTGGATGCGACTTTCAAGGGACGAGATAATGTCATTCTGTTCTCTTGGAACAACCGGAAAATTGCAATGGCAACTACACAGCCCTCAAAACCCTCTGTTGAGGCCAAGACGAGGAGTTCTAGCTTCCTAACCCTAATTAGCAACGAGCAGGAGTTGAACGAGGCAGTCAAGGAAGCGGAGTGTTTTTGTCCCTTGGTGTTGAAGGGGTTGTTGAAACTTGGCCGAGGAGGAGGTGACATTCCACAAGATGTGCAGCAGATTTTGTCTCAATTTCAGGAATTGGTTTCTGAAAATCTGCCAAACGAGCTGCCACCTATGCGGGACATACAACACCGAATTGACTTGGTGCCTGGAGCTAGCCTTCCGAATCTGCCCCATTATCGGATGAGCCCCAAGGAGAATGACATCCTCAGAGAGCAGATTGAAGAATTACTGCGGAAGGGATTTATCAGGGAGAGTTTGAGTCCCTGCGCAGTTCCTGTTTTGTTGGTTCCGAAGAAAGACAAGACTTGGCGAATGTGTGTTGACAGCCGAGCAATCAACAAGATAACAGTGAAGTACAGGTTTCCCATTCCACGATTGGAGGATATGCTGGATGTTCTTAGCGGCTCAAAGGTGTTTTCCAAGATAGATTTGCGAAGCGGTTATCACCAGATTCGCATCAGACCTGGCGACGAATGGAAAACAGCGTTCAAGAGCAAGGACGGATTATTTGAATGGTTGGTGATGCCATTCGGATTGTCAAATGCGCCTAGCACCTTCATGAGACTCATGAATCAGGTTCTTCGACCATTTATTGGCTCTTTTGTCGTGGTTTATTTCGATGACATTTTAATTTACAGCACCACAAAAGAAGAGCATCTTGTGCATTTGAGGCAAGTTTTAGACGTTTTGAGAGAAAATAAACTGTTTGTGAACCTTAAAAAATGTACTTTCTGCACAAATAAGCTACTGTTCTTGGGTTTTGTTGTTGGTGAGAATGGTATCCAGGTTGACGACGAGAAGATCAAGGCAATCCTTGACTGGCCAGCTCCAAAAACAGTTTCTGAAGTTCGGAGTTTCCATGGCTTGGCCACCTTTTACAGGAGATTTGTGAGGCATTTCAGCTCTATCGCTGCACCTATCACAGAGTGTTTAAAGAAGGGCCGGTTCAGTTGGGGAGAGGAGCAAGAGAGGAGCTTTGCAGAAATAAAAGAAAAGCTTTGCACCGCGCCAGTTTTAGCCCTTCCAAACTTTGAGAAAGTTTTCGAAGTTGAATGTGATGCCAGCGGTGTGGGAGTCGGAGCTGTGCTTTCACAAGACAAGCGGCCAGTTGCATTTTTCTCTGAAAAATTGAGCGATGCACGTCAAAAGTGGAGTACTTATGACCAAGAGTTCTATGCGGTTGTTCGGGCTTTGAAGCAATGGGAGCACTATCTTATCCAGAAGGAATTTGTTTTATTTACAGATCATCAAGCGTTGAAGTATATTAACAGCCAGAAAAATATTGATAAAATGCATGCTAGATGGGTGACTTTCTTGCAGAAATTCTCGTTCGTTATCAAGCATACTTCCGGCAAGACAAATCGTGTGGCGGATGCGCTAAGTAGAAGAGCATCATTGTTAATTACGCTGACTCAAGAAGTTGTGGGGTTTGAATGTCTGAAGGAATTGTATGAAGATGATGCTGATTTCCGGGAAATTTGGACTAAGTGCACCAATCAAGAGCCGATGGCAGATTACTTTCTTAATGAAGGATACTTGTTCAAAGGCAACCAGCTGTGTATTCCAGTTTCCTCTTTGAGGGAGAAGCTCATTCGGGACTTGCATGGTGGAGGGTTGAGTGGCCACCTGGGTCGTGATAAAACAATTGCAGGGATGGAAGAGAGATTTTACTGGCCACAGCTCAAACGAGATGTTGGAACTATTGTGCGCAAGTGCTACACTTGTCAAACTTCGAAGGGGCAGGTACAAAACACCGGATTATATATGCCATTACCAGTTCCTAACGATATTTGGCAGGATCTTGCTATGGATTTTGTCCTCGGCTTGCCCCGAACACAAAGGGGAGTGGATTCTGTATTTGTGGTGGTTGATCGGTTCTCAAAAATGGCGCATTTCATAGCTTGCAAGAAGACTGCTGATGCATCAAATATAGCCAAACTGTTTTTCAGGGAGGTTGTTCGCTTGCATGGGGTCCCTACATCCATTACATCCGATCGTGACACCAAGTTCTTGAGCCATTTTTGGATCACCTTGTGGAGGCTGTTTGGGACTACTTTGAATCGTAGCAGCACTGCCCATCCCCAAACCGATGGCCAGACTGAGGTTACAAACCGAACATTGGGCAATATGGTACACAGCGTCTGTGGAGAGAAGCCAAAACAATGGGATTATGCATTACCGCAGGTGGAGTTTGCGTATAACAGTGCAGTCCATAGTGCCACCGGGAAGTCTCCATTTTCCATTGTTTATACTGCTATGCCTAACCATGTTGTAGATTTGGTGAAACTGCCTAGAGGCCAACAAACCAGTGTGGCAGCAAAAAATTTGGCGGAGGAAGTAGTGGCTGTTCGAGATGAAGTCAAGCAGAAACTTGAGCAAACTAATGCTAAGTACAAAGCTGCTGCGGATAAGCATAGGCGAGTTAAAGTGTTTCAGGAAGGTGATTCTGTGATGATATTTCTGAGGAAGGAGAGGTTTCCAGTTGGCACATATAGCAAGCTTAAACCAAAAAAATATGGTCCTTACAAAGTGCTCAAACGGATCAATGATAATGCCTATGTTATTGAGTTACCGGATTCCATGGGAATATCCAATATTTTTAATGTTGCAGATTTATATGAGTTCCGTGAAGATAAGGTCCTTTATCCAAATCATAACTCGGGGTCGAGTTCCTCGGAGGTGGAGGGGACTGATGTAGAACAGATGGCAGATTTTATCGCGGTTGAGCTAGAAAAAGGACGTAGCGGGAATATGCAGTTTTGTCGTCCAAGCTCCGATTAGGACGCAAAATACCTTTTCGAAAAGGGAACGAAGCCACGAGTGTAACTCACAGCTTCGCCGTGACATAAGGTGGATTTTGGCATTCTGAGGTCGTTTGGCCTTCCAAAACTGCAGTTAAAGTTTGGTAGTTAATTTTCCAATAAATTCTGTTTTGGACAGTTTAGGAGTTACGTTATTAAGACTCCAAATTAATCCTGTTTTTTCAGTTTTATGTAATAACTCCCCTAGTAGTTGAAGGGTTGAGGGTTGTTGAGAAATGTGTATTTAGACAGGTTTGTCTAATGTATCTGGAACTCAACTTTTAATCATAATATTCCAAGAGAGCTTCTCTTAATTTTCTGGTGGAATCCAGTTTTATTGTTACTCACGGTTTCGCTTGAAACCTTTGTTGCTTGTGCTGCGTCACTTTAGCTGATGGTTGGGTAGGATTTATGTAATTGTTGCAATAGGGCAGTGGATTTGAAACCCTAAGTTTCGACCGATTTTTGAATTTCAATTCCAGCCACTTCTGGCCATTTTTCGGGGTAGGTCCGAGAACAAAAGTTGCTCCAATTGATGTTTTGAACCTAGGGTAGGAACCTTGGCCCTTAGATTATGTAGTATCGCTTTGGACACCCACGCGCTGCCGGCGCGTGGGTTACTGTAGCAGTCATGCATTGGGTCCCAGTGCAATCCCCTAGTTGTCACGAGCGCGTAGGTGTTTTCGGATTGGAATTTGGTTACCGTTTGAGTCTCGAACGGATTTTGCCTATTGTGCGATTTTCGGGTTTGTTATGTTCGGACCGTTAGATCAAACTCAAACTCACGTATGGTATACCTTGGATTTCTATGATCGTGGATCGAAGTCCCGAATACTCCGTACTAGCAAACCCTAAGTCAAGAATCTTAATAAAATTGTATGTGCTTTCAAATATTCGTATATTTTATTAATTTGTATGTGTATTAATGAAATTGTGCAGATGTCAGACCTGATTAGACGTCGTAGGGCGGTGACGACTACGCAGAGTTCGGAGCCCCCGGCTCAGCCGACATCTGCTGCCACTGCGCCAGCACTAATGGACCACTTGGTAGTTGGTCCCGCGGGGTCCCAAGCGCCTGCTTCATCAGCTTCATCAGCAGCACAGCCTGTTAGCGCCAGGCGACGTCATCGGCTCGCCAGCACCACCGACACCACATCCACTGATGCGTCGGGGTCACAGCCAGGTATAGATTTCCTTAAACTCCAATTATTTTTATTTTTGTTTTTATTTTTGTTTTTGTTTTTGTTTTTGTTTTTATTTGTGTGTGTGTATTTTATAGTTAAATTTGTTATTTATTTAACATTAATGTCATCTTTCTTTGCAGCCAAGAAGAACACCCGAGGGCCGTGTCGGCAGTTGAAGACGGCAAAGGTCACCCGAGTGACCAACAGTCGTATCAACATCGGATACGACGAGCGACATCGGGCGACATCGACGGCGGAGTTGCATAGCTCCTTGGCCCACGACATTGGTCATGTCATTCGGAGCCATTGCCCGATGAAATGGAAGTCTTGGAAGGTGATGCCTGACGATACCAAGACGGAGGTTCGCGACCAGTTGTCGATATGTAGGCCTTTTAATTCTTTTTCTTTCAAAATTTATATTTCTATTATTTAAATGTATGTAATTATTTTATTGCAGACGAACTACAACTTGGAGAACCTGGACGACGAGTCGTTGGCGTACTCTTCTCTGAGAGGTACAAACAGTGGAAGAGCGACTTGCACCACTATTTTGAGGCGTTTGATGATCCGGAAGTCGCTCTTCAGGAGGGTTGCCCGAAGGAGCTTGAGGGGCGGGAGGATAGTTGGGCGTGGCTCTGCGCTCATTCTCAGGTGCCCGCTTTTGTGGTAATTTGTAATATGACTTTCAAATTTATTATATTTTTCTTACTAATGTTTTTTCAATGTTTTATATTTAATTTCAATTTCAACTAATACGTTTTATTTTTTGTATAACAGAATAAAGCCAAAGTCAATAAGGGCAATAGGAAGAAGAAGACTCTTCTCCATCATTCGGGTTCCAGGCCCTTCTCCTATAGGATGGATGCACGGCGGTAGGTAATAATAAAATAATTTTTATTTAATTTTTAATATTTCATTATTCTTAATTTATTTTTTCGTACTAATATTTTTCTTCTCTTGTTCAATTTAGGGGCGGTCCAAATTCCCAGAGATCGACGTCTTTGGCGATGTTTATGTTCGACCTGGGAATGAGTTGGCCGAGTCCCTTCATGTAAGTATTATTTAATTTTAATTCTTATGCTACACATTCAAGTTTAAAGGTTATTATATGAATGTTTTAATTTATATTTTATGTTATGCTAAACTGACGACGATGGTGGAGAGGAGCCAGTTGGTTCTTCAAGAGTCCGCCTCCCAACTTCCTCCCGATACTCCGATCGAGTCTGTGGTCCTCCACAAGATACTGGGTTTCAGATCTTGACAGAGACATTGGATCACACACTCGGGAGGAGACCGGGGACATATTGTCGAGGGATGGGGAATGCCAGGGGGAGGGAACCCAGACCCCGTTCATCAGCGCAGTCAAAAAGTCAGGTTACTGCTTTGACAGCACAAGTGGCCACTCTTCAGAGTCAGATGTCGGTCATTCTGCAGTCCCTCGCACAGTCCGGCATTCCAGTCCCGCATGTTGATGCGCCGACCTCCGAGCCCGTCCATCCCGAGCATCCCCACCAGACGACGGCCCCTGTAGACACCCAGACCTCTGAACCGCGTGTGCCAGACGACAATGTAGATTTTGGAACATTATTTTATTAGTTTTTTTATTTTCATAATTATTTTCTAAATATTTCTCTTGCAGCATACATTTATTTTATATAATAAATATGTTCTTTACAATTCTTTTTTTTATTGGAATTTCATTTTATTACCCAAAAAAAAAACCAAATTTATTTTTTTATAAAATAAAATAATAATTATATATACTAATTTTGCGCGACGAAATCTTTCTCGTCGCGCAAATTTATATATTACGAAACAAAAATGTTTCATTTTTTTAAATACATATAATTTATTCTTGCGCGACTGATATTTTCGTCGCTCAAAAAGGATTTGCGCGACAACAGTTTTTCGTAGCGCAAAATGTGTTGACACGACTTGCACGACGAAGATCTCTGTGCCAGAAATATCTACGACACATATCGAGCGACGAACATTTTCGTCACGCAAAAATGTATGCGCGACAACATTTGTTTCGTCGCACAATACATGTAGACACAAATTGTGCGATGAAGAACTCTTGGTGCCGCAAATGTGTACGAGACGTATTGTGCGACGAATATTATTCGCCGTGCATCGTTGTGGTGACGAACCTTCTTTCGTCGCGCATAAGTTTGTGCTACGAACTATTGCGTCGTCTCTGAACCTTTTGTGTAACGAAGGGTAACCTTCGCACAAATTTGCGCGACGAGTGACACAATCGGTCGCACAAAGTCTTTCTTCACGATCTTTGAGCGACAGATTACACACGACGAATTTTCTGTCGCGCTTGAGTTTGTGCGACCAAATTTAACTCTGCGCGACGAAATTGTCTTCGTCGCGCAAATCGTAAAATGTAGTAGTGTTATATGTTTTGGTCTCTCTTTCTTATCTTATTATTTCTATAAAATCTTTTATGTTCTCTATTTTTTATCTCTCTTTTTTTTCCTTTTTTTTTTTCTATAACTCAAAATGAAATACATAAAAGATTCTCTTTCTGTATCTATATTGCTGAGTTCTCAATCTCATTGTATTTAGTCCAAGGCCTTTGGCCATTTTGGGAGATCCTTTTTAATTTCTCTTTTATTTTCCTTATTGCTTGTTGGTACATATCAATTGGTATCATTATTGGAACCCTAAAACCAATGTCTGACAGTATGAGAAACCCGTTGCTTGTTGGTATTCTTACGATCTCATCTATTTCAACCCTTCTCTGCTTGCCTCTTCGACGCCCTTAACCACCACCCCTACCTCCTCTGATTTTTCCACTTACTACTCATTTGAGCCACATAACTCATTTTTTTCAAACCGCAAACACTAGCAAATCAGGGTTCCATGGCTTTCATGTGCCGTATGAACTTCCCCACTGCCAACAAAATTCCTACCCACTGCACTCCACTCCAAACCCCCAATTTTCGGACTCAACTTTTTTGAAAACCATAAGCACGTGTAAGCTTGGCAACAGCGACTCGGGACTATTTGGGAAAAGGGATGGGGTCATCAAGCTTTTGCATTTTTAGTGAAAATTAAAAGCTTTTGCAGGGCCATGAAGGACTACATTATAGCCCGCAACTGATTCGCACCAGAGGAAGTTCAAACAGAGCCAAAAAAGAAAACCCCAACACTTGTTCCTCACCCACAATCCCTTTTGGGTCTCTCAAGTCACAAAGGTTTAAAAGCCGTGCCCAGCCCTACTCTGAGGAAACTCCATCTCCAAACCTTTTCACCTACTCGCCACCGCCACAACTTCAGATCTCTCTCGCCACCACCATTTCGCAGAAATGCAGGGCTTGAAGGCTCGGATCCTGGCCTCCGTCACCGTGCTGCTGTCTCTTGTCTACTGTGGCTTGACCACGCCGTCCACCTTTCTTTCTTTAGAACGGGTTTATCCGCCGAGTCACCACGGACAGATTGAGCAGCTCCGAGCTCGTGACCGAGTCAGGCACGCCCGACTTTTGCAAAACTTGACGGGCAGCGTTGTGGACTTCCCACTCCATGGCACCTCCGATCCGAACCTAGCCGGGTAATTTCTATCGTCAATGCTAAAAATTCTTGCATAATTTTATCATCGAACGAAGAGGGCTTGAGTCTCGTTTTAATGCTTTTTTTTTTTTTGGGTGAAAATTTTAATGCTGTTTCGGTTGTTAATGATTGATGGATTTTTAGAGTAGGGAATATATAATTTTGTTTTTAATAATTTATGTTGACTAAGTTTGGCTTGCTTCTGGAAGTTCTGGGCGTTCTTTTCAATTAGGGACAATGGATTTTGTGTGTTTTGTATTTTTAATATAAAATAGGACAATATTGGGCCCAAAAATATATTTGGGAAAAGGGATGGAATCATCATGCTTGCTTACAGCGTAGTTGAGAATTTCCAAAAAGCTGGAAGAGCTTGGTTTCCCATTTTACCCTTGCGGATTGAAGTCGTTTGGGTTTTGGTGTTTTTGTTTGCGCAAGGGTAAAACAGGAAATCAAATTTGTATGATATAACTCTTTTGGCTTTTTTGAAAACCCCTCAAGCACGTGTAAGCTTGGCAACAGCAGCGACTTGGGAGGAATCCGCAAGAATTATTAGTATTGACGATAAAAATTACCCGACTAGGTTCGGATCGGAGGTGCCATGGAGTGGGAAGTCCACAACGCTGCCCGCCAAGTTTTGCAAGAGTCGGGCGTGCCTGACTCGGTCACGAGCTCGGAGCTGCTCAATCTGTCCGTGGTGACTCGGAGAATAAACCCATTCTAAAGAAAGAAAGGTGGACGGCGTGGTCAAGCCACACTAGACAAGAGACAGCTGCACGGTGACGGAGGCCAGGATCCGAGCCTTCAAGCCCTGCATTTCTGCGAAATGGTGGTGGCGAGAGAGATCTGAAGTTGTGGCGGTGGTGAGTAGGTGAAAAGGGTTGGAGATGGAGTTCCCTCAGAGTAGGACTGGGCACAGTTTTTAAACCTTTGTGACTTGAGAGACCCAAAAGGGATTGTGGGTGAGGAACAAGTGTTGGGGTTTTCTTTTTTGACTCTATTTGAATTTCCTCTGGTGCGAATCAGTTGCAGGCTATAATGTAGTCCTTCATAGCCATAGAAAAGCTTTTAATCTAAAAATGCAAAAGCTTTTAATGCATGATGACCCCATCCCTTTTCCCAAATAGTCCCGAGTCGCTGTTGCCAAGATTACACGTGTTTGAGGTTTTCAAAAAAGTTGAGTCCGAAAATTGGGGGTTTGGAGTGGAGTGCAGTGGGTAGGAATTTTGTTGGCAGTGGGGAAGTTCATACGGCACATGAAAGCCATGAAACCCTGATTTGCTAGTGTTTGCGATTTGGGAAAAATGAGTTATGTGGCTCAAATGAGTGGTAAGTGGAAAAATCAAAGGAGGTAGGGGTGGTGGTTAAGGGCGTCGAAGAGGCAAGCAGAGAAGGGTTGAAATAGATGGGATCATAAGAATACCAACAAGCAACGGGTTTCTCATACTGTCAGACATTGGTTTTAGGGTTCCAATAATGATACCAATTGATAGGTACCAACAAGCAAAAAGAAAAATAAAACAATAAAAGAGAAATTAAAAAGGATCCCCCCAAATAGGCCAAAGGCCTTGGACTAAATACAATGAGATTGAGAACTCAGCAATATAGATACGGAAAGAGAATCTAAAGAGAATCTTATAAAAAAGAACATATGCAACAAAAATGTGAATAATCAATTGAAAAATAAACAGAAGATGACATACAAAAATGAGATCACACATTGCTATGCTCATAGAGCATTTTCCAGAAATCCTTGAAAACTATTGGTACTTTCAAGTTCCAACTCTCTATTTTCCTGAAATTCTCAAATCCATGGCAAATGGATAAAAGAAGAAGACCTTTCAAACTACAATCAAGCATCATTGATAGCAATGTTGGACCATTCCAAATAACAAAAGGGATGCACAAACTTTGACAGAAATTACTGAATAACAAAAACTTTGCACAACCCTAACATATATTTAGGCCAAAATCTCTATGCACCAAGCCTTGAATGTTAAGGTATCTAATTATCTAATTAGAATTACCTTATCTGATGAAGGGTGAAAGCTTAGCACTATCTAATGTTTTTACTAAGAAGCAAACCAAGGAAATTCTTACTTTCCTGCTACGAAGGGAACGCCCTTTGTAGAGTTAGCCGGTATCTCCCCTTGCAAGCCAGGAATGATCTCAGTCATTGCTTGAACAAGCTTGAGATCTTCACTGTTGCTTTCATAAAAAAAGATATTAGAAAAAAAAAAAAGAAACAGATGAATTTGAAGAGTACCAATTAACATCAAGGCCTTACGCAAACATTGTTCTAGGCAAAAAACCAAAACTGATCTCAGAATGAGTCAGAAATCTAAGCAATGCAGCAAACGGGCAGAGAAGAGGTTGGCTTATACTTATGCATCTCTGGGATCTACTTGTCCTTAACAGTTGGCTTACGGTCGAATGACAAATCAAAAACACGTTCAACCTAATCCCCATATCACCCGACGGCCTCAAAATGCAAACTTTAACAAAAAATTGGCATTCCCAAGAAACCGACGGACGGATAAACTCACAATTTCGAAATCCAGATAAGAAAAGATCATAGAAAAAGCAATTGAATTTGAAGAGCACCAATTAAAGCAAATTAAATCCACCACCAGAAAAACAAAATGAAAACTGAAGTCTAAAGAAGAAAATGAAATATGAACCAGAATGGCAACAAACCAGCTAATCACACCCAGAAACAAGAAAACAATCAATACCCATTTGCCAAAAACTCCAAAAATCAGCAAAAACAGAGATAATTAGCTTAGAGATATACTCAACAACTGAATTGAATCGCATCGAAATCTCAAAATAAAGCGTTAAAGAATTACCCAGGAAAAGAACAATATATAAATCACCTGATTTTTCTTCCGCGAGAGAATTTTCACTTGTTTAAATTAAAGCAATAGAGTAGAATCCTGGAACATATAGGCGGGTGATGTGCCTGTTTCGCTGTATTGAAGAGTATCGAAACGGAGAATATACCTCACCACAAACAAAGGCTGAAAGGCATAAACGCATAAACGCTCT
Organism: Prunus persica; assembly: GCF_000346465.2. NCBI lineage: Eukaryota > Viridiplantae > Streptophyta > Magnoliopsida > Rosales > Rosaceae > Prunus > Prunus persica. Next base: position 907,003 of record NC_034015.1, read on the forward strand.
CTGAGAGAGAGAAGCCGAGTCTTGAACTAGAAGGGCATTTTGGGGTTTAAGAATATTGGGTGAACAAAAATGAGTTTGTACTTGGTTTGACGAGCATTGCGTGCGTCGGGGCGCGATGGATGAATGAAGCCTCTCTCCTCATTTGGTGCCACGTTTTGCTACTTGGCTTTTGGCCAAGACTTGTTGGGTTTGGTGTCTCTCCGCGCTTGACACGGGCTGCTTGTAAAGGCAGACGTCTTACCTTCTTTTTCTTCTCTTTTTGGTCCTTTTCTTGGTAATTTTTTTTGTTTTTTCGGTAATCTTTTATTATTATTATCATTATTATATTTGTTAGTTTATTTTTCCTAATTTAATCCACCTACATAAAAAACTTTAAATTGTTGTTAATGAAAATGTTGAAACATAAGACATTTCATTAAATAGGAAGTCATATTTATAATCCAACGGTGGCTAAATTCTTATGTAAATTAGAAATTAAAATAATATATTGAGAAGGAGAATTCATTCATAAATCTACACACGTACAAAGACGTGATACAGTGGCTTCGTTAAAACATTCCTAGGACAACCTCATGGGACAAATCCCATTGGAGGAAAGAGTATCACATATATCATGGACTAACAAGAGAGTTCAATTCAGATCACTTTAGACCATTACAATAAAAGAACAAGTCAAATAAGAATTCTTGATATTTGGCTACAAGTCATGCCAACATGTACATCACCACAAATCCTGTTGTTAGCACGCTCAATAGCATGTCTCCTAATGAAGATCTGCTTTCACTCCGCCGTCGAGCATAGCTAGAAGGTATGGAGACATTTACAGGTGATGAGCCTGAAAAATATAAAATTTCAAAATATGACATAGATACTAAGGAGAACTTGAAAAAAATATATATAAGAGTTCATATAGACTCATAATTGAACTTACAATCATAGTTTGCCCATCCAATTCGTTGAAGAGCTAAATCGTAGACGATTATCTTATCTTTTAGAACAAGATCTGCAATTGAAGAAACAAAAAAGGGTCATAATTGAGACAACACATTTATGATTGTCATACATGGTTTCAAAAGCAAATTGGGATAATCAATATTTATCAGTACAAAAAATAGTTGCAAAGTGCTCAGAAAGCCATTGCATTGTGCACCACCAGGTAGACTAGAAAATACATTACTTTGCATAAGCTTTGAATAAATATACACTGAGAAAATTGAAGAGGATTCATCCAACCAAATATCAACAAATTTTTTTTCCGCAAAAATTCAATAACCAACCGAAATTTAGGGCCTAACCTCCTAAGATTGTCACCCCTCCTTGAGCCTTTTGAAAACCAATGCACCACACACCAATGCCTATCTGTAACAATACAATGATCCATTACACTTATGCCATACAATTTGCAATAATCATATGTCTAATGCAATGAATTTAAATAGTAACTTGTACAGAGGGAGATGGAGGAACAACTTACTTGACGTATAAGGTACTCTTCTGGTTTCAACACCATTGATGCACCAACAAAGTTTAGACTAACAGCAGGAAAAACCTCCGCCAAACTGAAACATAAAATGTCATTTAGGTCTTCAGAGCTTTTCTTCAGGGGGAAACTTAAAAAATATTTAGAGATAGAACCAACCTGGTGGTTACATGATAACACTGGTTTTCATCTGAAATGAAAAGAGTCAGTGATGGTGAAACAGCTGAAGTTATCTACACATCCCAACACAAAATAAGCTTTTAGTAAGGAGAAGATATCTTATTTTTCAGACCAAACACCACAAATCAACCCATAAATAAGACCACGTGAATAAACTTACCGCACGAACGAAAGGAACGTAAGCATCTTCAACAAGGTATGCCAAAGTTGTTCCTGAGTCGATAATAGTTCCTCTGTCGTGTGATGTGAAGGTTGCTGGATCAATTGGCAGGATTTTCCCATTTACAGCAATGCTCTGCAGATTTAAATAATAATGGTGCCTGAAAATAATGGTGAAGGACGTTATATGAAAAAATCAAAGACAAATAAGTAATATAAGATAGCTAACAAGTAAAAGTTTAAAAGTGACAGCATCTCACCAACCCTTGGTGAATAAATTGATTTCATATAATAAATTGTAGCAATACACACTAGAAGAATTTTGGACAATAATCACTATTTTTTTAACCAATTATCATATAAGTTACTATTGTCCTTTAACTTAGGCAAATTTTACTCTTTATTGGTAAGTTGAGAATTGAGACTATTAATGAGTTTGTTTTCCAGTAACTATTAGACAAAAATAGACTAGGTTAGAAATTTGGTTTTCTTGGTTATGTAAACCAACGGAAATCAGTGGCTGTAAACCCTTGTCTTTATTTCCTTCTCCCATTCCCTAGTCTAAACCCTAGTCTTTATTTCCTTCTCCCATTTTCTTTCCCACCAAAATTCACAGTTTGATAGTAAAAATTACAAGCAGAAAGAAATAAGAGAAAGGTTTCAAGAGACGTACCGTGGTGGAACAAGAGGACTGTAAACAATACTTGGCTCCAAAATCTCACCAAGAGCAAGTATGCCCCCTCCTTTTTCATCTCCCTTCAAACAATGAGAGAACACTTTGGGAGTCAACCCTCGAGATGACAACTGCGATATAACAGACAGAGGCCCTTGGCTAAACCCAAATATCCCATCCAGTGTTGAAAGTGAACTAGTCAAACCCCCAAACTCATAGGTAGTGCACCTGTATGTTTCCAGCACCATCAGCCAAGGCAATTTCAGAATTAATTCAATCAACACAACAAAACATGCTTATAATCAGAGAAATTATTCTGCATAATATTAATTATTTGATGAAGTTAAGTCTCATGGTTTCATTGAAGTCCAATGGATGAATGTATATACATCAAGGTCAGTGGGAGCAATTTTATTTTTCTTATTCTTTATGTTGATGACATACTTTTAGTAAGTAAAAATTTGACACTACTACATGACACAAAGGCTTTTCTGTCACAAGCTTTTGACATGACAAATCTTGGAGAAGCATCATATGTGTTAGGAATTGAAATCATTCGAGACAGAGAAAGGGGTTTTCTAGGCTTATCTCAGAAGGGATACATTGAGAAGGTATTAAAAAGGTTTAACATGCTAAACTGTGCAGGAGGAGAAGTGCCAGTTTCCAAAGGAGATAAACTAAGCACTGAACAGTCACCAAAAACTGAGCAAGAGAGGTTGGAAATGGCTGACAGACCTTATGCCTCTCTAGTGGGAAGTTTGATGTATGCTCAAGTCTGTACCAGACCAGATTTAGCCTTTGCAGTGAGTGTTTTGGGAAGATTTCAGTCTAATCCGGGACAAGCACGTTGGGTTGCGACAAAGAAGGTACTAAGGTACCTGCAGAGAACTAAAAATTACAAACTGGTTTACAGACAGAGTGAGGATCTAGAGTTGGTAGGTTATGCGGATGCAGACTTGGGAGGTTGTGTTGATTCAACGAAATCTACTTCAGGTTTTGTAGTCTTGTTTGAAAGTGGTGCTGTGTCTTGGAAAAGTGTGAAGCAAACTCTCACTGCAACTTTAACAATGCAGGCAGAGTATATTGCTTGTTATGAGGCAACAAGTCAAGCTATTTGGCTCAAGAACTTTATCACAAGTTTACAAGTTGTGGAATCACACGAAAGGCCGATTCAGATTTGGAATGACAACAGTTCTGCTGTTTTCTTCGCCAAGAGCAATAAAAGGACATCAGGTAGCAGACACATAAAATTCAAGTATCTGTCAGTAAGGGAAGATGTTAAAGAAGGCCTTGTAAATATTGACCACACTGACACTCACTCTATGGTAGCAGATCCATTGACTAGAGGATTACCAAATGGAGTTTTTCAAAGGCATGTTAGGAATATGGGACTGTTTCAAGTTTCGATGAGTGCAATTAGTGGGAGTTATTTGAGTAGTCTATCTAGAGTTCACAAAGCAGACAATGTTTTTCTAGCTATTTTCAGTTGTTTTTATTTAGCTAGTTTTGCTTTTTATTCAGTTTTGCAAATTACTTGTTCTTGAATTAATTTGCTTATCATGACAAATGAATATGGAGGTATCTGTTTGTGGAACCACTTAGCTATAAAGACTGCTATTCATCAAAGTGTCAAGACTGTATTTGTTTATTCATGATTGTGTGCCTTTAAAACAACTCACCCAAAAATAATGGATGCTGAAGAGTCAATATAGGATTGCCCCTGAATCCGGTCAAAATGTAGTGTATCCGATACGTAATGACCAAATATCCCACTTCCATCTGCATATTGAGTAGTGTAACTGCACTGGTTAGTCTGAGGAGAACATTTGGCTTGAAATGCGGAGGTGCACATTGAACAGGGGATCAACCGTGCAGTTGATGAGCTGTTAGAATCATAGGAACTGAGCTGAATCTGTAAAACATGGAACAGTAATTGTTAAGCTTTACTATGCAAGAATTTGAGAATGACATACAGCAAGAAAAAGAAGCAGAAGTTTACGGGAAGCCAAGTAGTCCGGGGGCAATCACTGCAGGAATTGCAGGTAACCCACAAGTTTTCACTTCCAGTGTCAATCTGCACGTTGAATTCTTTTGGCGGAGAGCCCAATTTGACTTTGGTATAATAAAGCCTGAATATGGAAGAATTGAAGATGAACAAAAGTGATTAGCAGAAGTCAAACATGATTCCATATCTGACGCTACAAAAGATATCAAAGTAATAAAGAGTTGGCGGCAAACATGAGCTTCTCTTCTCCAACAATTTGGTTGAAAAGCGGCGGTAACCTACCTAGGGATATTCATGCTCTTTCAGTGGTCCGTGGTGGACCACCATGTGGCCTCTTATCCCTTTTAGCCGAGAATGGCATTCTTCGTTCATTTTTCTTTTTCCCTCGATAGCCATGCAAAAGCTTTTAATTTTCACTAAAACGGCAAATGCTTTTAATGCATGATGTGTCTTAAAAGATTCTTCCTCAGTCACTGCTTGAGGGGTTTTCAAAAAAGCCAAAAGAGTTATATCATACAAATTTGATTTCCTGTTTTACCCTTGCTCAAACAAAAACACCACAACCCAAACGACGTCAATCCCCAAGGGTAAAATGGGAAACCAAGCTCTTCCAGCTTTTTGGAAATCCTCAACTACGCTGTAAGCAAGCATGATGATTCCATCCCTTTTCCCAAATAGATTTTTGGGCCCAATATTGTCCTATTTTATATTAAAAATACAAAACACACAAGATCCATTGTCCCTAATTGAAAAGGACGCCCAGAACTTCCAGAAGCAAGCCAAACTTAGTCAACATAAATTATGAAAAACAAAATTATATATTCCCTACTCTAAAAATCCATCAATCATCAACAACCGAAACAGCATTAACATTTTCACCCCAAAAAAAAAAAAACAGTATTAACAAGAGACTCAAGCCCTCTACGTTTGATGATAAAATTATCCAAGAATTATTAGCAATGACGATAAAAATTACCCGGCCAAGTTCGGATCGGAGGTGCCGTGGAGTGGGAAGTCCACAACGCTGCCCGTCAAGTTTTGCAAGAGTCGGGCGTGCCTGACTCGGTCATGAGCTCGGAGCTGCTCACTCTGTCCGTGGTGACTCGGCGGATAAATCCGTTCTAAAGAAAGAAAGGTGGACGGAGTGGTCAAGCCACAGTAGACAAGAGATAGCAGCACGACGATGGAAGCCAGGATCCGAGCCTTCAAGCCCTGCATTTCTGCAAAATGGTGGTGGCGAGAGAGATCTGAAGTTGTGGCGGTGGCGAGTAGGTGAAAAGGGTTGGAGATGGAGTTTCCTCAGAGTAGGGCTGGGCACGGTTTTTAAACCTTTATGACTTGAGAGACCCAAAAGGGATTGTGGTTGAGGAACAAGTGTTGGGGTTTTCTTTTTTGGCTCTGTTTGAATTTCCTCTGGTGCGAATCAGTTGCAGGCTATAATGTAGTCCTTCATGGCCATGCAAAAGCTTTTAATTTTCACTAAAAATGCAAAAGCTTTTAATGCATGATGACCCCATCCCTTTTCCCAAATAGTCCCGAGTCGCTGTTGCCAAGCTTACACGTGCTTGAGGTCTTCAAAAAAGTTGAGTCCGAAAATTGGGGGTTTGGAGTGGAGTGCAGTGGGTAGGAATTTTGTTGGCAGTGGGGAAGTTCATACGGCACATGAACGCCATGGAACCCTGATTTGCTAGTGTTTGCGGTTGGAAAAAATGAGTTATGTGGCTCAAATGAGTGGTAAGTGAAAAAATCAGAGGAGGTAGGGGTGGTGATTAAGGGTGTCGAAGAGGCAAGCAGAGAACGGGTTTCTCATACTGTCAGACATTGATTTTAGGGTTCCAATAATTATACCAATTGATAGGTACCAACAAGCAAAAAGAAAAATAAAGCAATAAAAGAGAAATTAAAAAGGATCCCCCAAAATGGCCAAAGGCCTTAGACTAAATACAATGAGATTGAGAACTCAGCAATATAGATACGGAAAGAGAATCTAAAGAGAATCTTTTATGTATTTGATTTTGAGTTATAGAAAGAAAAAAAAAGGAAAAAAAAGAGAGAGATAAAAAACATAGAACATAAAAGATTTCTATGCTCATAGAGTATTTTCCAGAAATCCTTGAAAACTATTGGTACTTTCAAGTTCCAACTCTCTATTTTCCTGAAATTCTCAAATCCATGGCAAATGGATAAAAGAAGAAGACCTTTCAAACTACAATCAAGCATCATTGATAGCAATGTTGGACCATTCCAAATAACAAAAGGGATGCACAAACTTTGACAGAAATTACTGAATGACAAAAACTTTGCACAACCCTAACATATATTTAGGCCAAAATCTCTATGCACCAAGCCTTGAATGTTAAGGTATCTAATTATCTAATTAGAATTACCTTATCTGATGAAGGGTGAAAGCTTAGCACTATCTAATGTTTTTACTAAGAAGCAAACCAAGGAAATTCTTACTTTCCTGCTACGAAGGGAACGCCCTTTGTAGAGTTAGCCGGTATCTCCCCTTGCAAGCCAGGAATGATCTCAGTCATTGCTTGAACAAGCTTGGGATCTTCACTGTTGCTTTCATAAAAAAAGATATTAGAAAAAAAAAACAGATGAATTTGAAGAGTACCAATTAACATCAAGGCCTTACGCAAAACATTGTTCTAGGCAAAAAACCAAAACATTGTTCTTGTTGTAATAGTGGAGTCCCCAAAATGCCCCCCCTCAAGTCCTATAAATAGGGCTTCATCTTCTACTTGTATGTACAACAATCAGACAGCAATAGAAGAGGAATTCAGTTTCTATACTTCTCTCTCTCTCAATCTCCTCTCCAATTTCTCCAGTTTTATAACACGTTATCAGCACGATTATCTCTAAAATACTAGCTGAGAAATTCTTCAAAGCTTCCATCTTTTTCTTCCACCAATGAAGACCTTGCTGCCCAAACGCCTCCTTGGACCACTATCTTTATTGGGTCCTTCTGACTCCTACTCCTTCCCCTTCTCTGTCTCTCAGCTCGAAGCTAAGGTCATGGCTCTGCTGACCCGAGCCTCACGCATCCCTCTCCAGCTCTTTTGACAAGAAAAAAGTGGAGGCCATGGAACATATTGGGGCTGATGAGTACCTGATCAACTCAGATACCACTAAAATGCAAGAAGCTGCTGATTCGTTGGATTACATTATTGACACAGTGCCTGTGGTCCACCCACTTGAGCTCCTTGGTAAAGCAGTTGGAGTTTATTCTCAAAGAATTCAACGACTGGAAGGAGAAACATCGGGTATGCAGGCAGCACAAGATGAGATCATTAACAATGAACCGATGAGTAGTCTCAGAAAAGCTGCTGGTGGCTCAAATGGGTTTCGAGGAGTCACTCTGGCATCCAGTGATCACTTCTTCATGCCCGGTTCAATGGAGTATGATGGAGACAGAGGAGATGCTTCCTCAGCAAAGTTGAAAAGGCTGGGCTTGTAACCAAGGCAGAGGATGCGACGGTGCTGACCATGTGGAAGAAGTCTTTGCTGCTCAACTGCAATGGCTTCACCGTGTTCAACAACAAGGACCCTCGATCCCCGTCACCGCGACCCTCACGGCTGAGAATGTCGGCGGGGTTGACGTGTCTCCGATCGAGAAGACGACGTTGGATGCGATGGACGACTTCGTCGACTGGTGATGTCGGCCGGCGAGCCGATGCCAAGAGTCGTCTTCGACACCGCGCCGAGCTTCAAGGAGGCCTTTCGGATGGACTGACCGGACGACGATGGAACCGGCGCACCACGTAGCATGCCGCCGGGAACAACGCCGCCGATGCCCGCCACCTTAGCCGCCGCCCTCATGACTCCGCCTCCCATTGAGAGCAAGCTCTGCAGGACATGGACATGGCACCAGAATTTCCAGACAAAGAAAGCAAAGGACTCGGTGAATGAGCAAAACCCAAAGCCAAAGTGCCAGAACACGAAGAGGAAAAAGGCGGTTTTGGCCTTGTTCGACAAGATTGATGTTCTGGATATTGAAAAAGTTTTGGTTCAATTGGGACAGTCTAGCTGGCCATGATGGATCCAAGCGGCACCGACCCGTTATCCTTCCACTACCTTCACATGTTTTGGATCAGCGGATGATGATGAGAGTCACCCACTGATAAAGAAAAGCAAACCCACCGAAAAAAATAAATAATAAATAATAAAAAAATGCTGAAGCTAAAGTGCTGAAGCATCTTTTAATTAAAAATAATAATTAAAAAAAATTAAAAAACAGCAAAACCCACCGACCCACCGAAGGAATAAGCGATAGGATCTCTGCTCCCTTATCTTCTCTATTATTTCCTATTATTTTTATCTGCTTTTCTTTTACTAACCATTAACAAAAATGGACCATCGGTAATACTAAACATATTATCAGTGGGAGACCGTTACTAATACTAACAATTTAATTTATGAATTTAATTTACTGCACATTTACATTTATTTAAAAAGGGTGGTGCGGGTTTATCGTCCACGCCTTTACTTTTATTTAAATGTATGGTGCAGAATTAGTGCCCATACAAGCACCTTTACTTTATGAATTTACTTTACCGCACATTTATTTTATTTACTGTATGGTGTAGGTTTATTACCCATACAACAGTATTTATTTAAAAGGGTGGTGCGGGTTTATCGTCCACGTCTTTACTTTTATTTAAATGTATGGAGCAGAATTAATGCCCATACAAGCACATTTAATTTACCGCACATTTACATTTATTTAAAAGGGTGGTGCGGGTTTATCGTCCACGCCTTTACTGCTATTTAAATGTATGGTGCGGGTTTATCGTCCATACCAGTAATTTATTTACCAGCAATTTATTTTATGGACTAAATGTGCTGTATGATGAGTTTTTTTTTTTTTTTACAGTATATAGATCAGGACCAGAAGTTCCTTGATCCTCATCATACAATTACATCATGACTTGAAGATCCTTGATGATGATGTTAATATGAGAGCTGGCAGTCTCTCCGGTACTATATTTGTAAACATGTGATCGGACTTGAGGGTCCTTGATCCCTGACATGTAAATAAGGACCTGGGGTTCCTTAATGATGTAACAGTACCATATTGGTTTATTATGCCGTACACATGAATGATAACTGTACTGGCAAATGTACTGGAACCTGCAGTTCCTTAAACTCATGGATGAACAATTAAATGAGATGCCAGAAGTTCCTCAAAATATGGACAATTATGTAAGGACTTGAAGTCCAGAAATATGTACAGAAAATTGTAAAAATGTCCATACCATGAGAATATGTGATTTTGGCCCGAAGTTCAAAATCTAAGGGGATTGAATGTCCATACCATAAGAATATGTGATTTTGGCCAGAAGTTCAAAATCTAACAGTGTTGAGAACCTGAAGTTCCAACAATTAAATGGACAACCCTTGAGGTATTATTGCAAATTGTGGTACGCCACATATCTCTTTGGCATAAGAGAATGATGAATTGAGGCTCCCCACATATTTTGTTATATCTGGGCCGGAAACTCATGAACCCAAATATATGAGATATTATCGTGGCTTTTACTCAATTCATATTTCATGTCCATTTTGAAAAGGGCAAATAAATTCTGAGTTTGTGTTTAGCCCAGGCCATAAGTTCCGGGCTCCCATACGTTGAAATATGAAATTTGGGAGAGTCGATGTGGTCATTTGAACCTATAAGGCACAAGGTTCCAAACCGTCATTTTGAAAAGACGTAAAAACCACAGGTGCAAATTTTAAGAATGTACGCAATTATTATAACAGGAAAGGAGCAAGTTGAAACGCAGTTGCTCCAATCAAATTTTGCAAAGGCCATATCTATAGGAGGAAATATGGCTACAGTTTCCAGGATCCCAATATTATCTCAGATCCCCATATTATCTTTTTCTTTCCCAGAGTCCAAAACTTCATGTGGCCTCTGATAATGTCTGTCGGCACTTTCAGCATTTTCAAGTATTATTTTCGTCAAAGCTGATCTTGCTTTACGGATTTCACGGAGCTATTTTTTCAAAAGTGCCCCGAGAATCTCGCAATTTTACTATGGTTAATTTGAAATTCACCAGTTCTACCTATTCATCTTACTTATGTATAAATGTGTTACTAATGAAATTTTCTTTGCAGAAGACATCCAGTTTTCTCCATAACTAGTGATGCGATATCTACTTGTTTTTCTTATCAGTGAGCACTTAATATGCCCGAGAAGCAAGACTATCTCTGATCATCCAATCAGGAAGCGAGACTATCCCTGATCACGTTTCCGTCACATCCGGGAACTGTGAAGGCGACCTTATGCTCTAATCTCCTAAGGTCCTTCTAGACTAGGAGAAATGAGAGCTTGTTGTTTGCTCCCACCAGCTTCCTTCCTTGATTGCTTACCTTACTTTGCAATCAATATCACAATCTTTGTATCTTTTCTTTCTTTTTATAACTCTCTGTTCATTAGGGATTCTATTTCTTTAGAACGAACATCCGAAGAAAGAATCCATACGGTGATCCTAACTCTAAGGGTTATTTATTTATTTTTGACAGAGAGAAGTATTGTGACTTTTTGCTCTTGCAGGATATAACTAGATCATCAAGCGTTATTGGACCGATACGAGCTTGAATGATACTTGAGAAAAGTTTCTCCCACCTAAGGATGATATAACTAGATCATCAAGCGCTACATTTACTGGGCCGATACAAGCTTGAATGATACTTGAGAAAAGTTTCTCCCACCTAAGGATGTAAGCAATACTTGTGTTATTTTTTTGCTTATATACTTATTTGATATTTTATCTTGAAAGGTAACTAAATGGGAAGATAAGTCCAAAAGAATGGCTTGTATGTATCCATGAATTATTAATGCAAATTTTACAGATTGCAAGTTGGATACATTGATAATACACTGCACAGATTAATGTACCATAATGACAGATATATGGGTGCACGCCTGTTGCGTAGCAAATGATATGGATTGAAGTCCCGAAAGGACAATCCTTTGACATGTCAATATTGATATTATGCACGCCTAATGCGTAGCAAATTATATGGGTTAGAGTCCCATAATATGGGTTAAAGTCCCAGAAATTAATTGACATGTATGTATTAATCTGTGGCATGCCTGCAGCATGACAGATATATGGGTTCTAAATGTTCCAACTCCCTAAATGGAGATTTTCCACGCCCTATGTAAAATAACGCTCCATTGGAGGTTATAATCCACATTCTCACATAATAAAAGCCCCCTGAAGTGGCTTGGGTACCCAAAAGCAAAGAAATGCTTATAATTGATGCATGCGCATGCACATGAGAATGGTGAGATTATGAATTGATGAATGACAATTTTTGGTTTTGGAGTAGCTACTCAAATCATCAATGGGCTGTGTTGATTGGAACCATGTTCAATTATTAAATGTCGACAATATCATTGGCCAAAATGGAATGAGGTAATTCCATTATAGATGAGAATGAACGTGAAAGAACAAACCCACAGTACGAACCCCAAAAGATGTTAATACTGAAATTTATACTTGGGTGTTCGGAATAAAAGGGAATATACCTGCCTTGTATGACACACTGTTTCTGGCAGAAACAAGGAATGTTGGGTTTTTCTCCGTATTTACAGATTCAATTGTGTCTCCCCCCCCCCTTATTACACAATTACGGAGACCAACATATTATCTTTAAGGGTTATTAAATGCACAGAGCATATCGCCAGAAGCGATTCCCTAAAGATGTATAAATAGCTGGGTTAAAGCTAAATAATGTGTCATAAAGTTTAATCCCTTTTAACCAAAATCCGTTGAAAGGATTGACATTGCATAAAGCAAGTCCCTAAAGGACATGTGCTTGAAGCACAAAATTTGTACTCAATATTAATATGCATAAATTACCTCAGTGAGTACATTGATTATAATGTGATTGCAACACATTATAGCTTCTGCAGAATTCATGAAATACTTGTCTCGATCGAGCATTATACCAACGAGATTCTTACTTGTACTAAGAGAGTCTTATCCGTTGGTCCTTAAATGTTTTTTCGGAAGTATACTAGACCAGATAGAGCTCAGCTCTACACTGTACTCTTTTTCCTTCATCCAGGTTTTTATCCCATTGGGTTTTTCCTGGTAAGGTTTTAACGAGGCAGTGTCACTCAAGGGTTTAGGGTATACTATGAAAGTTTTTATGGTCGCTTACTGGACAAAAGCTAGTCCTAAATTTTTCAGGGGGAGATATTCATCAGGGGGAGAAAGGTTTTAATAAAGACCTTCATACACTGTACTCTTTTTCCTTCATCCAGGTTTTTATCCCACTGGGTTTTTCCTGGTAAGGTTTTAACGAGGCAGTGTCGCTTAAAATTGACTCACAGAAGCAGTGTCAACTACGATATTCAGAAAGGTGATCAACAGCATGACTTAAAGATATTTTTGCCAAGCATCAGGGGGAGCGCACCATCAATAAAGATCTTCAAACACCGTACTCTTTTTCCTTCGTCCGGGTTTTTATCCTACTGGGTTTTTCCTGGCAAGGTTTTAACGAGGCAGTGTCGCACGCGCATCAATATACTTAGAATTTTATGTACATGATTATGTACTCTTTTTCCCTTTGTCCAGTTTTTGTCCCACTGGGTTTTTACTGGCAAGGTTTTTAACGAGACATATTCTGTATCATTTGTGGTCTCCAAGGGGGAGTGTTGTAATAGTGGAGTCCCCAAAATACCCCCCCTCAAGTCCTATAAATAGGGCTTCATCTTCTACTTGTATGTACAACAATCAGACAGCAATAGAAGAGGAATTCAGTTTCTATACTTCTCTCTCTCTCTCTCAATCTCCTCTCCAATTTCTCCAGTTTTATAACAGTTCTAGGTTTTAATATTTATAATCCTGATATTATGAGACAAAGAATGAATGTGTATAAGTTTTAAGGATTTTGTAAAGTTCGCCATTATTTTCTTAGGTGATGAGTTTGTTTTACTAGTAAAAGATGGAAATGTTTTATTTTTATTTTATTTTTATGTTATTCTTATTTTTACTTTTGTTTCTATTTCTATTATTATTATTATTATTATTATTATTATATATAAATCTAAGTCAGTAATATGTAAATTGATTTATGAATTAGAGGAAGTCTAGTGAGTGGACTTTTGTTTTATAAATGATTTTATGCAAATAAGTTTTATTATTTGATCTTGAACGAGTCGTTAGGATTTTTACTTTCTGAGCATGATTGTTGAATTTCGAATATTTTTACTATATTATGCTTATATATATATTATATATATACAGTCCCGATCTCTTGGACCACAGGAGTCCAAGAGATTGTGGTCACCCACCGTTGGATATTAATCCAATGGTTCAAAATGATATATATAAATGCAATATGACATAAATGATTATTACCCGATTCAAGTCAACCGTTGAATTTACATCCAACGGTGGGTGACCATAAATCTCTTGGACTACAGGGGTCCAAGAGATCAGGACTGTATATATATATATATATATATATATAAGTTGAGCATGGCTTGGAAGTAGAAAGGATAGTGGCAACATAATTTAAGGATGGATGAGAAATGGTATTTATGATTTTCCAAGAAATGTTTTTTTTTCCTAAACCACCATAGGTACCCATGTTGCCTTTGTAATAAATATTTTCTTCGGAATAAATGGTTGCCTTCGGTTATGTTAGCACGTTTGACAGTTGCCCCACAAATCTTAGGGATATCCGGACCGTGCGGAGTGAGGAATGTGGATCAGGTTGACCAGATGTCTCCTGAATCTTGCGAGGATTGCGGCTCGGGTCGACTTTGTGTTACCAAGACCTGCGAGGATGTGTCAATGCTTTAAACTGAGTTAATGATTTATGTAAATGTGTGAATTGTTATATAAATATAACTATGCATGTTCGGTTTCTGTATGAGTATGGCATGTGAATGTCATTGAGCAAATCGCTGACTTGAGAACTTGGATGGATTTGTAATCACAATGGACAATAATAATTGACGAGATACACAAGTGCAGTATACAAAGTGAAAGAACTATGTGTGGCTTGATCCCTCAGTAAGGGTACTTAGGCAACCTAGTGTTACTAGGTGCAGCCACGAGATGGAGTGTTTGAAATTGTTAATGTACTATTGATATCTTAAAGTTGAGATCAAATTCAGCTAGCAGCACGATTTACTTGTGTTAATGAGGCCTAAGGCCATAACATTTTGATGTTTGAATGTATGTATTCTGTCATTGTGCATGCTGAACGATTGAGGACATTAAATTGCTTGTTTTATACAGGTAAAAATTTTGGGAAACGAGCAAATTATAGGGGAGACTGCTGAATTTTTGGCAGAAGTCAAACTTGAAGTCAAATTTTGATTCTAGTTAGAAGGGTATTTTGGTCAAGTGTGCTCGACACCTGCCAGGTGTCAGACACGCACAGGGTTCGGCTTAGATTCCAAAGTGAAATTTGGGTCGGGTCTTGTCAATACAATAGGAATACAAAAGCAATAAATGGCTATACAATGGCAATACACAAACTTCATACTCCCCTATAAATTTATTCAAACATAAACTTGAAAAGAAAAAAAAAGATATACGGGAGCAATACAATAGCAATACACATGCAATAAAGGGTTATACAATGGCAATACACAAACTCCATACTTCCCCTATAAATTTATTTTAACATAAACTTGAAAACAAAGGATATAGGAGGCAATACAGTAGCAATACACAAGCAATAAAGGGCTATACAATGGCAATACACAAACACCATATCCCCCCACAAATTTATTCCAACACAGACTTGAAAAAAAAAAGGATATACAAGGGCAATACAGTAACAATACACAAGCAATAAAGGGCTATACAATGGCAATACAAAAACTCCATACTCCCCTATAAATTTATTCCAACACAGACTTGAAAAAAATAGATATATGAGGGCAATACAGTAGCAATACACAAGCAATAAAGGGCAATACAATGGAAATACACAAACTACATTCTCCCCCTATAAATTTATTCCAACACGAACTTGAAAAAAAAGGATATAAGGAAGTAATACATTGCCAATACAAAAGCAATGAAGGGTTATGCAATGGCAGTACACAAACTCCATACTCCCCTATAAATTTATTAAAACAGAGATTTGAAAAAACGGATATACGAGGGCAATACAGGAGCAATACACAAGCAATAAATGACTATACATATGCAATACATATCTGTCATGGCATTTGCCAATTAAATCACTAATTTGGTTACATTTGTATTTTTTTTCTTTTTTGTAAGGGGAAATGATAAAACTATGAAAACTAGTCTTTCATAAATTGATGAACTAACAATGTTCTCTCATTACATCTTAAGATATACAGAAGAAAGTGACAAAAAACAAAAAAATTTACATCTCCTATTGGTTTTAACACATTTTATATGTATCAACAAAATTCTAGGACATCTCAAATTACACCTGAATTTAAGCTGAAACACTACCAAAAAAACACACACTAGCCACTGATATGAATTTGTCCCCTAAGTTTATTTTAGAGACAATAAACAATAGAGACTATGTAGCGTCTATTTTTATATCAGTATCCTAATTTGGGGTTGCTATTACTCATTGGGTAACATTTATTGGTTCAGTCCTTCCCTATTTTCCATTAAAGGTATGCTTTTTTAAGATACGAGCCAAGCCATATTGAATGGCCCCAAACTTGGGATCTGATACTTGGGGTTTCCATTGATTATAAGATACTGTTATCCCTAGGGGTGGGCATTAAAATCGGAATATCGAAACCATCCCGAAACTGTGCCAATCTTGTGCCATCTCGTTTGGTGTTGACGTGTAAACAGGATGATACCGTGTCATCCCGTTACTGTTTGGCACGACATCAGTTCCAGTTTGTGATCCCGTTTGGTGCCATACCATACCGAACAATATATGTAAATAATAATCCTAATTTAATTTCAGTTATTCCTCCTCTCTCTCCACAAACATTTCAACTCAGCTTTGTTTCTCCTCAGTATGTTTTCCTAAGCAATAGCTCCCTTATTAGTTTTCCTAAGCCTAAAGGGATCTCCCTATCTATCCTGTTTCTTTCTTTCTTCTTCTTCTTCTTCTTCTTCTCCTTTTTCTCTTTCTTTCTTTTGCTTTCTCTCTCATCTAGTATGTGTATATGTGTGTCACACAAAAAAGCTATAAGAGAATTCAACGCGAAAAGGAAAAATCAGATCCCCTCCTTCACAAGTGTTAGGAAATAACGCAGATTTCCCTATAAACCAGATTAGTGAGAATGCGAAATAACAGAGGAAATAAGACACACAAATTTGATAACGGAGTTCAGCCAATTGTGCCTACGTCTCCGGACCTGCTGCAGATCATTTTACTAAAGGGAGAAAATATACAAAGTGTTTACAACACTCACAACTCTCAACTCACCCCGAATTATACTAAGAATTTTTCTCACAAAAATTCTTACACAAGCTTTTTCTCTTAAGCTTTTCTCTCAAACTCTCTCTAATTCTCTAATTCTGGGGATGCACTACAAATGAGAGCTACGGGATTTATATAGGCTTCAAAAAACATGGGTTGCCTAAGTTAGGCACCCCTTATTTATGCATCTCCATTGATAATTGCCTAAGTTAGGCACCCCTTATTTTTAACCAAAAAATGGTTGGTGCCCATTTTCTTGACAACAAGAACCTTCCTTATTTCTCTTCATTTCCCACTCTCTCTCTCTCTCTCTTTTCAGTTTTCTATCTCTATCAATTTTGAATCAGTAACATTTATTTATAATAAAAAAATTGGTTAAAGAAAAGAAAAAACGGAGACTAGGTAAAAATGGACCTAGCCCTTTCAAATATTACAGGGCTGCATGAAAACAAACTAACCCAAGTAGAGAAAACTGATTCTGCTTTTTTTGGGTTCCCTTATGGAATAGTGGGTGAGAGAATTTCAGGAAAATAGAGAGTTGGAACTGAAAGTACCAATAGTTTTCAAGGATTTCTGGAAAATGCTCTATGAGCATAGCAATGTGTGATCTCATTTTTGTATGTCATCTTCTGTTTATTTTTCAATTGATTCACATTTTTGTTGCATATGTTCTTTTTTATAAGTTTTTATAGGGGATGATGTTCATTCTAACAGTTTGCCTCTCTCCAAACTAAATGCTAGGACAACACTTTTTTATTTTCTAAACTTAATCAATATTCAAGACTTTGAGACTAGGATTAGAAAAGAAAAGTAAGGGAAATGTTAGTATGGTTGAAGGCATATCTACTTGCCTGGTAGCTCCAAGGCCAACATTGTGGGGAAAGATTGTTGCCTTGTAGACATTGTTGTGGCCATGAACAGCATCAATACCATAAATCAATGGAATTCCAAGCCGAGTTGATAAAGAAGCCTTTTGAAAATCATTCACCAGTTTAACCCAAGTTTCTGCAGAACCCTTTTGTACTCTTAACATTCACAACCCCACTTAATATACTCCCTGCCCAAAACAAATTTCTTCTTCCCTTAAACAAAACTTACCTACATAAAATTAGACTTTTGATTCCAGTGATAGAGAAAAGAAAAGAAAAATGGAAGTCATGTTTACCAATGAAGTACTTCTTCATCACCTCAGCTGATCAACACGGCTATCTATCTGCACCATTTGGCCAATCTTTTCCTCCAAAGTCATCCGGCTCATCAGATCCTTGATTCTAGTATTTAATATTTAATGTATTCTGCTTCTGCTATCGCTATGCTGCAGAAAGATAAGAGAAGCAGCCCCGCCAAGAAGACGGGAAGTCTGGCCATTTCCTGTCCCAAAATATTTACACATGAATCAATACCCAAGTAGAAAAGCCACTTTAAGGTAGGAAGAGGAATGATCAACCAAAATTAAGAAAAAGTAGACACTCTACAACCAGAAATGAAACAGTTAAAGGTGAACCTTTTTTTTTTTTTTTTTTTTTTTAAAGAAAAGTATTAAGCAACCATCTTACTATGTTTAAAGAGAAAGAAATCAAAAGGACCCTTATATTGAAGTAGAGAATTAAAGAGCACCCAGTTTTTAAGACACTAAAAGACAATAAAAAAGTTACATTTCTTCAAGTCAGAAACAGAACACATGCATAGTAGCTGTTTGGTTTCTAAGAAAACAAAGGAAAATTTAAAGAGAATTGTGACTATGAATTTATATATATGGTTTCTTGCCATTTCCTGATTAAACCCAACTGAGAGCTCTGTAATTGAATCACCACTAGGCTCAGTTGAATGGAGGACTCCATCATTCTGGAAACTAAAAGTTTCTTGTTTCTCAGCAAACAAACATGACATTAAAGAACTTGCATGTGGAACAAGAAACACTAGAAAGTGAGAAAGAAGCAAAAGAGACCAAGAGGCAATACCTCTGCTCGGTTGAAGGAAGAGAGTGAGAGGCAGAGAGAGTTGCATGAAAAATGTAAAATTGGGACTTAAAAAAAAGCAGCTTTGTCTTGATTTACCAAACCCCTTTTCATTCAGAATTTTTAAAATAAGCTGCTTATTTTAAAAGCACAGCAACCCTTCAAAGGAAGTTGGCTGTCAAGTCAATTGATTGAAAGCTTTGATATGATACTTTTATCTTAGCGGGTGCAGAAAACTGACTTCTAGGAACGTAAACTTGTTTGCTTCTTCATTCATGTACTCGTAAATTATCTGCTACTCTCTATTGTTCCAATTACCTAAGCAGTAATACTTAAAGAGAGCAAGAAACGCCTTTAATTCAGAAAATGCTAAACAGAGCAACATCTAATATAACCTTGACTTGTATAGGACCCCATGGCACGTTGGTGGTGTGTGTAAGAAACCCCCTCCCTTTCCAGTTTAGACTATCGATTGTATTAAAAAAATATAATAATCATAAATTACTGAATTAAATAGTTAAACAACAACCAATCACTCCAAGTTGAAGGCTATATGAGCGTCTGTCAGAAGGGGCTAGTAATAAAATGGCATAACAACTTATTTTATACTGTACTAGAAAAATATAAGACCAAATGCACGGATGATCATGTACATGGCCAAGACTTGTGAAATTATCTGCAATCATATTTTCTTCTCTGAAGATATGTCGAACGCAAAAAGTGAAGATTTGGTTCAGCATATGCCAAATATTCTGGATGACAGAACGAATATTCCACGGTAGTCGGATATCTTTATTGACAATTTGCAAAACCTTTTAATCTCTCTCAATCTCTATATTGGATAGTCGTAATCTAAGAGCACACTGACGAGCATGACGAAGAGCCAACGCTTTTAATGTAAGTGTATCCATGACTTGTATCTCACAACATATGAACTAGTCATGTTAAACATTGCTAAAGCATTACCATAATTTCCAATGCAATACGAATACTTATGAATGAATGTTAGTTCACTAGAATGCATGTCTGAAAAATATACCTATTGGAGTCATTGAGAAACTTTACTTACGAATTTAAATTAAAGGCTCATAAATGAATAAGCCTCTAATTAATAATTTTATTATTCAGATAAATAACCATCCATTTTGAAGAGTACTACATGAATACCTAGTTGAAATGGGTGGGGGTTGTAGTGAGGCCAAATCCAAATGGGAAGAGAGGGTCATAATGTGCATCTCCAACATTCATAGGTAGCTGATCGACTGTTTTGAACCAAGTGCGAGAAAGCTTTCCAGTGAAACCATAGTCACCAAATAAAACATCAGCTACTCCTTGGCCTTCAGTTCCTGGAAGCCAAGCTGTGACAAGGGCATCAATCGAAGCAACATAGGGTTGGATCACAACAGGACGGCCGGAGATGACAATAACAACACATTTCACAGTGCCGCAAACATTAGTGATGGTGGTCGGGCCAGGGTCGGGGATTGTCAAATTTAAGCTGTCACCAAATGTCTCGGCATATGGATGTTCTCCAACTACAACAATGGCATACGAGATATTATTTGACTTCACAAAGTCAGCGTCAGGATTCTCTTTGTAGACTACTTGTGCTTTTGGATCCACTGTGTTCTTTATGGCAGTAAGAATTGTGGTACCTGTTGAAAAAAAAAAAAAATCAGTTTCATGTAAGATTTTAGTTGTCCCTGTCAGGCCTCAGACAAACATGTCTCCAGTCCTTTATTTTTCAAAATAGGTTTTGATCATAGTATAAAAGCTCTTCGCTGCAGTACCATTAGGTTGACATTATCTTTTACTATAATGAGGACCAATTTTTCGAGCACCAAAAAGATAAGGCTCTCAAAAACACCTTCTATGAGATTGTTTCTTGTTGAAGAAAAGTTTCATATAAGATTTTAGTAGTCCTGCCAGGCCTCATAGGCAAACATTCAGTCCTCTTCTATTGAGCTAGAAATTTGATTTTGACAATCCGAACCGTCTAGTTTTCAAATCTTCATTCATAGATCATCCTTGCCAAAAAAAAAATTAGACAAATTGAAAACATGTAACTTTTTCCAATGACCATTATCCTTTATCTTTTAAAATAGGTTTTGATCATAGTATAAAAGCTCTTCTGTGCAGTACCATTAGGTCAACTCCAAATAATGATGACTTTCACACACCCAAAAGAGGAGGCTCTCAATTTACCTTCTGTGAGATTGTTGCCACTTAATCCCTGCCACTCAATAGTCCACCCACCACACTGATAGCCAAGATTATCTGCATGACTGCCAGCTACAAGTATTTTTGATGTCTTCTTGGGAAGGGGTAGCAATGGCTTTTCAGCAGATTCACCATTCTTTAGCAGCACCAGCGATCTCCTCACAGCTTCCCTAGCCAGTTCTCTATGTTCCTGTGAAATTAGTAATACAAAACACAAGATTAAGTTTTCCACATTAGGATTGCTTGTAGAATGGTGTCAAGTTTATCAATAGCTACCTGACTGCCAAGCTGGTGGACCAGGCTCATATCAGCGAATGGTTCCTCAAATAAGCCCATGACAAACTTAACTCGCAAAATTCTCTTTACTGCATCATCAATTCTGCTCATGGGAATGATCTTATTTTTCACCAGGAAGGTTAAACCGTCAATGAATTCCATATAGTTGTATGGAACCATGACCTTTCAGATGCAGAGAAATAGGTGTGTTAGAAGTCAACTAACTAACATCATCAAGTTATTCAATTTAATTTAAGAAAGAAAGAAAGAAGAAAAAAAAAATGCCAACAAAAAGAGATGCAGATTATTACCATGTCAATGCCAGCATTGATTCCTGCCTGAATTGAATAAGAGTAGTTGGCATGAGGTGGAGAGGTGATCCTATCAATACCCTCCCAATCTGAAATGACAAAACCCTGAAACAATCCACAAGGTTGTACAATAATGCTTTAGTTTTTAAATTGATATTAGTGAAACGGACCAAGAACGGAAATAAAAACAGAAATATGATTTTACCCTGAAACGTAGCGTATTCTTAAGGAAGGCAGTGACAAGATCATGATTAGCATGCATCTTTACTCCATTCCAGCTTGAGTAGGATACCATAATGGTTGCCACACCCTTGATAATTGAGTTATAGTAGCCTGGCATGTGAATGCTGAGCAAGCCGTGTCTGTTAATCACAGTGTTATTCTCATTGATGCCTTTGGTTGTTCCACCGTCACCCACAAAATGCTTTGCACAAGCTGCAACCTTTTTACTTCCAACAGAAATAACAGAATATTATAAACAAAATAGCTTGTAAAATTAATAACAAACTTATTGTTTGGAATCAAAAAATTATTAATGATTTTTAGATAATGTGTAACGAGAACTGGAATCGTAAATACGCCCTTTCCTCTATGGTGATTGATAATTCTAATTACTAATATTAACAGTCCCTTTATGCACAAATCAGAGTGCAACAATATGGGGAGAACAGTAGCCTTTGCAACCATAGTAAATTAACTTTGCAGTTCCTAGAGTACCTACTGATATTTCTCTGAAGGAGCTTAAATGCACTCTTCATCTCTTACTTTATTCAATAACCAACACCACCCCACTCCAAAGATAAGGATAAAAACAAAGATAAAGAAAAAGGAAAGGGAAGGGAAGGAATTCCTATAGGAACCAAGGATGCCGTACTGGATTTATGTGGGCCAATAAAGCAAACTAGGACCAAATCAAACTTCATACTATAGGATAAATCTCTCTCTCTCTCTCTCTCTCTCTCTCTCTCTCTCTCTTATAATTTTTGTTTGCTAGTTTAGTGTTTGACTATTACTTTTGATTTACGCAGTTAGTGGAACATGGTCCATTCATATAAGTCCACAAACAGATACATGAATATAAAAATGTTACTTTCATAGGACCATTATGACCAATGTACCAAGCACGTTGAAATGGATGGTACTGAGGTTACAAATAAGGGATGACAAAAACGATGCAAACTATAAAAAAAAAATTAAGCACTAACCCATAACATCAGATGATCAATTTTGAGATGGACAAAACTCAGGGTTACAAATATTTTTCACAAACCTACGACATAATTAGGCCAAAACAGCCTTGCATGTTAAGGCTCCAGAGTCCTTCTGGTTTCGAGAAATAATCTCTTTTTACATTTTCCATAGAATGAAATTGAAATACAAATACCATGAAAGTTTAAGTCTAATTATGTACAATTAATTACCTTAACCAAACTAGTTTATTAAACAGACATAGACAACTTAAGTCAAAAACCAAGGAATTAAAATTCTTACTTTCCTGCTACGAAGGGAACACCCTTTCTAGAGTTAGCTGGTATCTCCCCTTGTAAGCCGGGAATGATCTCAGTCATTGCTTGAACTATCTTAGGATCTTCACTGTAGCTTTCATAACAGCGACCCCATCTTGGATCTCTGCAAACCTGCACAGATAGAATTAAGAGGAATCACAGCTCAGCTTAAAGTGACTTATGTTGATACTTGTCAGATGAACGATATAATTCTAGTTACCGCTATACAAGGGGCAAAGACGTATGGAATGCCCGTAGCTCTAGCTTCAAGTGCAGTTGCAGCTCCGATCCTCTTAACAAGTTCCGGATCCCTGGTTGATTTAAAGTTTGAGGAAGTTTATATTAGTACAAATTTTCTCTTTGTTGAATTTTCTGTAGTTTGAACTCTTAAGAAGACTAAAGGCTAGCAGTTGAAGAAACAAATTTCTCAATTTTCTCATATATGGAATTGGCTCATCTCCATCTTTACACAACTTACTTCTATCAGGCTTTGAATATTACCGCACCAGAGACAGGAAAAGAAAACATTAACATGGCATCTTGAGACTAGGATTACAAAACAACTAACCAAAATTTGAATATTGAGGGCATACTACTTGCCTGGTGGCTCCGAGCCCAATATTGTGAGGAAAGATTGTTGCCTTGTAGACGTTGTTGTGGCCATGAACAGCATCAATACCATAAATCAATGGAATTCCAAGCCGAGTTGATAAAGAACCCTTTTGAAAATCATTGACCATGTTAATCCAAGTTTCTGCAGAAGCCTTCTGTGCTGGAACGCTCCCACCCCCGCTTAATATGCTCCCTGCCCAAAACAGATTTCTGCTTCCATTAAATCCAACTTGCATACAAATGAAGAAGTGACACTTTTCTTTTTTAATCTATGTAGGTTTTGTTCACAGAGAAAAGAAAAATGATGGTGATATTTACCAATGAAGTACTTCTTCATCACCTCAGCTGAAGCAACACTGCGGTCTATCTGCACCATTTGGCCAATCTTTTCCTCCAAAGTCATCCGGCTCACTAAATCCTTGATTCTAGAATTTAATGGCTGTTTGGGGTCTTTATAATTAATGTATTGTGCTTCAGCTATGGCTATGTTGAAACATAAGAAAAGAAGTCCCATCAAGAAGATGGGAATTCTAGCCATTTCCTGTTCAAATATTGTTACAGATGAATGTAATCCTCAATTAGAAAGCCACTCAGGTGGGAGGTACAGAAACATGAAGAAGAATTCTCAACCAAAATTCTGAAAAAGAAAAGAGTTCTAAAACTAGAACATGAAACAGTGTAAAGATGAAGAAAATTTCAAGAAAAGTATAAAGCGCATCTTATGTATCTCAGGAATTCAAGCACCAATGGAATAGTTGCAATATATTTATAAATAAAAAATTTAAAAAAAAAACCTGCAGCTAAAATTAGGCCCAGAGAAAGGAATCAAAAAGACCCTTGTAGCAAAATAGGGAGGTAAACAGAACCCAAGTTTCAAGCAACTACCAAACAAACAACAAAAGTTACATTTCTTCAAGTGGAAAACAGAGAAACAGAGCACAACCAAAAGTCCAAAACAAAAAAACAAAATTTTTGTTTGACCCCTTTTGAAGAACTGTTTGGGGTCTAAGAAAAGAAAGGAGTACAAAAGAAAATTGGGATTTTGAATTTATGGGATGGTGTTACTGTGTCATTTAGTTGGAACCAAATTCTTGAAACCAAACTGAGAGCTGAGTAATTGAATCACCAATCGGCTCAGTTCAATGAAGCATTTTATCATTCTGGAAACTAAAATTTTCTCTTTTCTCAGCAACAAACAAGGCATTAAAGAACTTGCATGTGGAACAAAATTCACTAAAAAGTAGGACAGAACTTACAGAAACTAATGGAGACCCACAAGGCAACGACGTCTTCTCAGATGAATGGAGAGAGAGAGAGAGAGAGAGAGAGAGAGAGAGAGAGAGAGAGAGAGAGAGTTGCAAGAAAAATGTGAAGTTGGGATTTGAGAAATGTGTATGGCAGAAGTGGATTTTATAGAAAATTTGCAGCCATTTTACTGAAAAATTATGGTATGGTAATTTTATATCTTAACGGGTAAAGAAAGGTGCTGACTTTTCCAGGAATGTAAACTTGTTTGTTTCACATATAAATCATCCCTATCTTAAATTGGTCAAATTAGCACAATTTCTTAACTATTATTCCCACTTTCAAATTATTCAGTTGATGTTATCTAACATGAATAATTTCTGGTATGATATTTTCATATTTACTATTTAGAAAATCATACACAAACATATTGCCTTCTTAGGACAACACAAATCCTCCCAAAAAAATAATAAAACACCTGGCGAAATCATGAGATGCCAACTAATCAGACTTGCCTAATTATATGTGAGTGCTGCTGCACAGAAGGCTTGAAAAGCCCTCAACTCTCTCTCTCTCTCTCTCCCCTTGCCCCCAGACAAGCAAAAAATAAATCCACCAAGGAAGTCTACTTATATTAAAATAATTTCGAAAAATCTACCTGTATTAAAATGCATTCCATAACAACCATTACAATATGCTTATTACTAATTACTTCTCTTCCTTGCCTAATTCCAATTTCTTACACCAAAAATTACGAACAAAAACTAGAAAGAAAGAAAACTTGATAAATTTAAAACCTTATCAACCTTAGCTAGCCCAACATCCATGCGCTGCGCGCCTACAAAAGTCGATCAGACAGCGAAGGCAGCCTTCGGATGAAATTCAAAGCCGCCGGCGGCATCCGATCACGAAAGATCGGATGGCGCAGATAATAGAACCCAAACACCATAGCCACCATCTTCGATGGCACCATGTACAGTATCATTGCCACAACGAAGCACAACAACACAAAAATCCCCGTCGCACGTGGGTCCCGCCATGTCACCAAAGCCTGCACCCGCTCCCCTTGAGTCGCGAAATCTCCCAACACCGTCTGCACACGTGCACCGAGCATCCGCAGCTTATCGTACCTCGCCCGCACCACCTCGAATGATCTGGTGCTCGGCACCGAATCAAACTCCTCGTCCAGCTCGTCACGGTCAACGTTCTCCGCCAATGAGAGCTTCGGGTCATAGTGCTGAAGTGGAGCCTGGGAGCGGAACCTATAGTTCCAAGCACCAATAACGAACACATAAAACGCTAAAGTGGGGACTATCAGATCCGGGTACCACACAAGCAGCGCCAGCAAAGCGTGTACGAGAATCGTGGCCATTGGATTCTTCCACGAACGCGTGTCGTTTATCCACCCAACGACATCCATCACCCCCGCAACAACATTGATGATGCGGAAATAATTGGCGCGCACTTTCCTCATACTAAAACCTTGTGAATCCGCGTCCAGCATGTAAAGCACGACATCCCGCCCCAGCGGCGGTTCAGATCGCGACAAGTGGGCGGCCACGATCTTCACCGCCGCTCTCCTCAACACATCTTGTTGGACCGGCCCCAGCGGCTTTATGTGATGCATCAACGGCAGCGATGGCTGCGAGTACACATGGACCAAATCCAAGGTCGGGCTCACGGGAACGAAGCGTACCGCGATCTCCACCTCACCCATTTTCTTCAAGCCAGTGGGTGATAAAACCAGCAGCGGATACGTATTCTTATACACTTTACCCGTAGCCAACGTAGATATACGCACCCTTAGCTTCCCGATACGAAAGTCAGGACGCGTGGCGTCTTTCGAGCCCTCGATTTCGAAACCCGATCCGGAATTGTCAAAAACGCCAATGCTCAGCACTGTACACGGATCGTAGACTTTAAACGTGTACTGCTCGTTCCACTTGGGCTCCAAACTATCACATACGGTACGCGTGCGTACCCATTTTGGTCCATACTTGGCCACGCAGTAGGCGTCCGAGCATCCTTTACCGTTGACCGTCTTGACCGGTATCAAGTTCTTGCATCCGATGACTCCGAGCTCCACCGTGCCTAGCGGTGGCTTCCAGAGCTGCCTCGCAGTTGGGCGGTAGTCGCTGCACACGTGCGCCGCCTCGTCCATCACGTGATATCCGCCATCGAAGCAAAGGCGCAAGTGCATTCTGCCACTGTACATCCTCTTCTCGTCGCCGTCTGGATTTTCGAAGCTGAACCATCGCGACGCCACTTTGCGATCGTCCACTCGTCGTTCGACGGCGCTGAGTGGAATTCGCAGCACGCCCAAGGTGACCGGTCCCTTCGGTAGCCGGTGCTCTATGGTGAAAATTAAGTGGTCGCTGAACGGCTCGGCGGCTACGAACATCAAGTCTTGGTTCCAAGACGGCACGCCGTTTCGGGTGACGGTAGGCTCGGTCTTGAGGAATTGGAATCCGAGCTGGGCTTTGACCTGGAACGTGGCTTCCTTCAAATTCAACGACGCCGTTACGGGCAGAACGTCTTGCGCTTCGAGGACGGTGGCTCGGAGATACCAGAGCTTCGGAGACTGGTACACTTTGGCTCGTGCGTTTGGATTTTTCGCCGTGTCTGTCTTCCACGCGTCGGGGAATGAATCGTCTGCCTGGGTGCCCATCCACGTGGCAAGCATAAGATCGCCGTTGATGCGGGCCCCACCGCCCTCCAGCCGGTACCACTGCGGGGCCAAGGGGCTGTCCGGCGGGTCCCTCAGGGGTATTTCCATCACGTCGAAACAGATCCCGCCGAGGAATTGATGGCCGGAGGCCACCTCGGAGGCCGCTGAGGGGTCGAATACGGGTGGGTCCCAGACGGAGACTTCGAGGATGGAGGCGTCGGACTGGTCGGGGGATTGGCGGGCGAAGGCAAAGGTCTGGTCCCACTCGAAGCAGTGGGTTTTTCTGGCGGGCTTGGATGTGATGTGGTAGTTGGCGGTGGAGATTTTTACAATTGGGCTGCCATTTGCTGGGAGGAAGCGCGCTTTCACAACTCGGACAAAGAGGTAGTGCATCTTCTCCACCAGATCAAACGACGGCCGGTCCATTGACATGCTTTCCGTCGGCTCCAGCTGCGACGTATAATTGAGTGCTCCACCGGGCACAACCGGAGGTCTCGGAATTGGTGGTGGACCGTTGGTTCGGTGGAATTTGACATCTGCCATTGATTTGGATACGGAGTGTGCCATTACCTCAATTTCATGATCACGTTGCATGGGCATGGGAGCAGCTTCAGGTGCTACTGGTGGGGGTGGTGGGTTTGCCTGATCCTGATTTGCATCATCAGTGGCTGGTGGTGGTGGAGGTGGCTGTGAGGGACCCGATTCTGCTACTTCAGGAGCCTCGGTCTTTGGTGGCGGAGCAGCCTCAGTCGGCGGCTCTTCAGCAGGCTTCTTGGGTTCAGGTGGCTGTGTTTGTTCTGCTTCTTTTGGTGGCGCCGCTTCAGCTGGTGGCTGGTCTGTAGGTTGGGGCGAGGCAGATTCTGGCGGAGGTACCGCCTCTGACTGCGGAGGTTGTGCTGTTTCAGGCTTTGGTTCCTCTGCTTTGGGCGGCGGTGGCGGCGGAGACGGAGGTGGCACGACCTCATCCACATAATAAATCTTCAACCCAATGTCGCCGCGAATCCACGTGAACCAGCTCTTCTTCTGCAAAGGGAAATAAATCAAGGCCTCCTCACCTTTCTTCACAAACTGGGAGGAACTCAACCGGATCCTGCCGAGAAAGTTGTTTCTGGTGGTGGGGCCGTAATTCTTGTCATGGTATACATCCAGCTCAAGCACATCCCCAAACACGTCAGAAGGCCTACTGAGATCGAAGTCGAGCAACTCGTTCCACACAGGATTCAAGTCGCTCAGCTTGGTTTGGGTGCGTCTTCGCTGCCCGCGGTAGTCCACCACCACATAGGGGCTCGACGCGCCGCGGCCGTCTTTCGGCGACAGATTGCGAGCGTCGACAACTTCAACTATCAGTTTGTGTAGAGTTGCCATGACTGTTGGAACTTGGTAAGTATCAGCTTATAATTGGAAATGAATTAACTTGTATCTTCTTCACATCATACCTTACTTTCAAGTAATGACTATCATGCTTTACTTTCAAGTAATGAGAAAAAGAAGAGGAGAGGAGTAATCATGATAAAATGGGAAACACAAGGAAGAGAGTGTAGTGTAGTGGGATTCCACTTGGGGGGTGGGTGTGCAAGGGAAAGAGGAAAAAGTGCTTAAAACTTCATCCCCAAGGGCCAAAGGCCAAGGGGGCTTTATTGTTTCTTGATTTTCAAGAAGCTTTAGACTCTTGAGGCCAAAGACAAACATCCATGTCTCCTTTTCTTGGTAAGATAATAATACTTTTCTTTTATAGACTGAAGATTCTGTCTCTCAGTTCTCCTTTTCCCTTTGCCCATTCCATCTCAAATCAATATTTTAAATTTAGAGGTCTTATTTGAAGCAATAATAATATGCTTTATGGCTTCAGGAGAGTGGGGTGCTGCCAAGTGATGGCATGCTTTTTTCAAAGATGATTTGCTTTTGTGTCACCGACCGCGGGGCGTGTTGCTTTTTATCATAACTGGAAATTTGACAAAGATGACACCCAGCTAGACACTACCTAGCAAGTCCCGTTCATTGGAACAGTACAGCACAGATATTCAAGGTAAATGAATGTTATTTCTCCCCCCCCCCCCCCAAAAGTAAAAGTTCGTGTGGTTTGGGACAAAACACAATATGCACCCACTATTCCTTAGTCACGGGTCTAAATTGGAGTTTCTATTGACTAAAAGACCAACTGATACCCCACAACGATTATGAAGAACAACAATACCCCACAAGTCGTGTGTCGATGGTTGAAAACTAGAGCGATATTAGAGCCGAATTGTTTAAAACTAGCGCGAAATCTTTGTGTCGAATCCTACAAACCAGAGTATGATAGTTGGTCGAGCACAAGATGAGGCTAAACCCTAATCTTATACCCGACCACCATGGTTTCAAATTGGAGTAGAGAATTTTAGGAAGAAACTTTGGTTCGAAGAGAACTATTTCTCTATCGACTTCAAAAAGAGAGACTATATTCGAGGGGTAAAACAGTAATCAAGTCTATAATATGTACTGCATGAGTTGGAGTTGCTTAATCACTTTATTTAGCATTTTGCTTTTTTTATTAGAACTTTTTTGGTGCTGGAAAAATGAAAAAGGACCAATAGAAATGGTAGGAAAGAGAACGAAGAGATCGAGTAGTGGGAGGTAAGAAAAGGATTTAAGGTGCTTAACTTAATCTCCAAGGAGGTATACTATACACCATTGGATTGATGATCTCCCAAGAGATATATAATAAATTTTATTATAAAATTTTATCCTTAGTTTTTAATCTTTTGCTTGATACCAGAATGGATACTTTTGTTTTGTGAAATTCTACTGAAACCCTCTAATTTTCTCGCTGACTACACCCCAATTCCTTTTCGTTCATTTAAATTTCAAACATACTCCATTTAAAAAACAGAAGAACTCAACTGCATGCCACCAGGGACTTCCCCAGTGGAAAAGATCTTAGGTTTGAACTTTCATGAGATCTTAGTTGAGTGCGTATGTAAAAAAATTTCATCTCTTATAGTTTAGACTATCACTTGTACTAAAAATAAAAATAAAAATAAAAATAAAATAACTCAACGGCATATGTGGTGTTGATGCGAAAAAGTGGTTTGGCACTTTATCGGGCTCAACTTAGTGATGTTTGGGCCTTCGGTATGCTTGGGCCTCGATGTAGCGCGAGATCTGCAAGATAACAAACGCTCGGTAAGACCTCAGGCACCGGTGTGGTACCAGCCGAAGGCTCTCCAATGCTTAAGTAAGTACGGATTTAGCAATGGATGTGAATAGATCCAAAGGCAGTATACCGAAAGTTCAAATTACCTCCCTTTTGAGAAATTGTGCTCCTTTTATAAACTTTGGGAAGTGTGCAAGTTGTGTAGAATTTCGATGTGGGACTATAGACATTCACTGTGGATACGCTACGTGCCCAGTGGGCATTTGTGTTTTGTATTGCAATCGGTATGCTTGGGTGCCAAGAGCTTCCCTGCCGATGCCAAGCATTGTCCACGTGTTCAGCCTTAATTGGTCGCTGATTCTGGTATCAACATGTGGCTTAACACCAGCAACGCGAGAGAGAAAGCAGGTTAATTCATCACCTGTTGCTGGCAACCAATGTCTTACATATTGACGGAAATGTAAGTGGAAAAAACAAAGGGAAAACAGGTTAGTTTCCTGCGCACATTACTGTGGGAAAATCCGTCTTTGCATACCATTCTTTTAATGTGAGTTCGTTGAAAATTTAAAGGATAGAATTCAAATTTCAGCAATAAACTCACATAAGTCGGGAGAACCGCGAAAATACAGAAAACAATCTATTTAAAATGGGTACAAATACAATAAATGAATCATTTATTCAAATTTTTTCCAGTTGGAAAACAGAAACTTTCATTGATTTATTGACATTATGCAACATAATTTACAATCCCTTAATTTAAAATATCACATTTCAAATGGCCATGCCCTAACCTAGAAACTAGTCTAAAAAAATTAAAGGAAACAAAGTCCCAAAAAGGAGTATGAGATAAACTTCTGCTACTTTATGGATTTGAAAGATATAAAAAGTATCCGCTGAGCTAATTCTATACAGTTCAATGTACAGCAGTGTATTTAACCCAAAATGTAAACTGAAATAAACGAACAGGAGGTGCCTCTATTTCTACCTAATTTAAGATGGGTTCTTCACAATCCTAACGCTGCTGTAGAAGCGCCTAAGGTCCTTCATAGCCTTTTCCTCAATCTGAATTGATCGAATCGATGAGGGTGTATCCACCTCTGGTTTGAACCAGCGGTTCACTCCAGAAGCATCCAATGGTGAACCCTGACCATTAGTGACTGAGAATCCAGCCGTTTTAGTCTTTGGACTGTGGGAAAGACTATGATGTTGTTTTCCCTGATTTGAGACATAAATAAAGACAGGTATGAGAATGGTAAATTAAACGCTTGAAATATACATGACTCCACATGTGGCAACAAGAAAACAACTCAAAAAGAATGCATGGAATTCAGTACACATAACAAAGGATATTAATGGTCCAAACACATAAGAAGAGAGAGAGAGGGTGCAATTCACATACCTGCTGCATTTGGATGTCCCTAAGAGAAGGGCGAGAAAGAAGGGGAGGAGTTCCCGAAGCAGTCCAAGGAGGTGTACCTCTTTCTCCATCAGATGCCACTGAAGTATGGGTTGCAACCACTGGTATCGAGACCACTGGTATTGGCTTGGAAGGCAAAAACGAACTCAGTAGAATCTTCCCATCACTTCTAGCATTGAAAGGATCTTCTGCATGACCTCTGTTCCTAGTTGACTGACTGTCCTTGGTTTTGCTTTGCTCATCCTGAATCGCACGAAGAGATGCAAATCCTTTCGGGATTTTAGCTCCACCCCATGCAGGGCCTTCACTTTTTGGGGATGGTGGGGGTGGTACAATGTATTTGGGGGCATCATCAAGAGCGCCACTCAAGAACATAGAAAGCCCACCCTTTTTATTCTTCTTCTTGGAAGTTATTGGTGATGAACACTTATTCTTTGTTAGGTTTAAATTGTCCTTCTGAACACACAAAGCTGACTCCTTAGTGGTTTGGTTTGTCATAATCCCTTCACTCATGGCATCTTCCTCCTATCAAAGGTACAATTCAAAGAATTTAGCAAATGAGATGAATTATTGCACATATCGTTAAAATATGTGTTCCCACTAAGTTGTAGAGAATATTTTAACCAGGGAAAGGGATACCAAAAATCAAGTCTTGTTTGGGAAGAAGGCAATAATCCAATAGTAATTACGAAATGCAAGTTCCGAGTAAATTGCACACCAAGATCAAGTAAAAATGTAAGTGCAGTTAAACTACTAAAAAATGGGTGCAAGCCTTGATGTTCAATCAAATTACATTTTGCCATCTAGGTGGCAAACAAGCTATGGAAAGTAATAAAGGGTGAGACCAAAATCATCATCCTGTATTTTGGATAAAGATTTTTAGCACAAATGATCCCTGACCATATAAAAGCCCTCACTTTAGTCCTCAAACTTTTGAATCAATCAATGTGGATCCAGTCTTTCGGTCCACATTCTGACCCCAAAAAAAAATCTTTTGGTCCACACATCAATTTGATCCTTGTCATCGCATTCCATCAAAATTTTCGCTAAAACTAGTCTCGTGTCATCATCTGACAAAATTTGAAGGGCTATTTTTCATCAAAATATAGCTCATCCGCCCAATACACAAAGTAAAGCTCACGCCTCTTAACAATTTCAGGGACCATTCATGATAAGAACCCGTTGGATAATGCCAAACAGCAAGTATGAAGTTGTTAACCATCATAAATGCACGTCAACAAATTGAAAAGATTTCAAACCGCATTCAAAGATTCAAACATCTCAAAAGAAAAACACAATCATCTCAATTAGCTGGAAAAAGATGATTTGGTGAATAATCATCTTTTACTGAAATCAATTCAAACTTGATAATAAAACGAATTTTGGAATTTAACAAGCTCACCTTATTTTTTGTGGTTTGAGAGATTTCAATACTCAAGAAATCTTTTGTGTGTTTTGGTTCTACTTCATCCCCCGGAAAAGAAGACCCTATATCCACTGGTGTGGCCATCTGTTTGTTCTTTCTCCTCTGTTTTTTTGATAGCTCAACCCTTTTGTTCCCTTTTCCATCTGGCTGAACGGAAGATGATGCCTTCAATGGTGGTGTCTCAACTGGAACACCAAGCTCAGCAAGCTCGCTTTCAAGAGCTGGCCTCGTCTGAAGCTTTGTAATTTGCTGGTCATCAAGAAGTTGCCCACTAGACTGTTTTGCTTCAAGCATCTCAATCTGCTGCAACTTTTTCCGCAAGGCTCGAACTTGCTTGCCGAGACCATGATTTAGATCATCTTTGGGCTGTAGAAAGGAATCTGGTCTTTGGTGTATTTCATTTTTCGATGTGGATTGCTTTGTATGGCCGTCACGTGTCCTTTGAACCTCATTCTCACTACCTTCCTCTTCACTATAAATAGTAGCAGGAAAAGTAGCTGTAGGAGTTGGGAGACGACGGTAACTCCATGGTTCAGATGACCTTAGGTCCAATATATTTTCAAGGTTAGCTAGAGCATCTGTTGAAGCACTAGCAATAGCTTGTGATGATACCGTAAATATATAGTCAAGGTTGCGTATGGCAATGTCCTGCAATAACAAACACAGCTTCAATAATTAAATAATTAAGTAGCATGTAAACTACAAATCTGCAAAAACTTGGATCACAAGTCCCATAAACAGAAGCATGAGACAATACTACATCGTCTTGTAGTTCTTAAAGTGTTCTAGACAATAACCTGCCCTCCACTATACTTCTATGTTCCAAAAGAAGATAAAGCGGACTGTATTGGAGATATTGATAACTAAACCACAAAAACTTACTGGAAAAAAAAAAAAAAACACTCAAAGGCCACCCAGAATCGGCACATACCACCTTATATATTAGGCCTGAGAGTGGAGATATCCAGGTGACCCAACAACAGGAATCATATATATATAAATATATTCAAATCACAAATTATTATGACGTGAGGTCCAAAATTCCTGTTGTATAATAATTACACAACGTAGGCAGATGATCACAACACAACCAACAGAAAGCTGGACATAAATTCAAATCTGATACAATTTGAAACAGGTTAAGAGTTTCATAATTTTCCTTCACATATTGAGCAGTCCATGAGGAAGAATACCTCACAATACTTCTGTAAATCATCTGCCACGAGTGAATCAGCAATTTCAAGCAGTTGAATAGCATTTCGTGGCTCCACTAGATTCTCTCCTGCCACTTTTTCACAAAGACTTTTTAAGGTTGGTATGGGCCCCTTATCAGTATCATCGTTTTGGATAGTAGGTAAAAGAGTATCGGACTCCATATCATTGAACATAAGATCTTCGTCAAGCTCTTCTAGCTCATCTTTGACATTTGACTTCTGCTTCTGAGGGTTCTTCACCACATTGGAAGGATAGACAGGATGATAAAGGGAACCAATAATCAATACGTGTGTTTCACCTACAGAAACTGAAGTAGCCCGTTTTGTACCATGTAACCGAGTTGCAACTGGTGGCTTATCCTTACCTTTCTTCCCATCCCACATGTAAACATCACCTGTAGCTGTAACGGCAGCAGTCCAGTATTTCCCTGCAGATATGTTCACCATATTTCTTCCACCCAGCGAATACAACTAGACAAACAAAAAAACATAGAGAAGATTAGAGATTGACATGTGCTGCTAGAAAGGATTAGACATTCAACAAAAACACTATTATGCTAAAGCAAAACCTGTTGGCATCTTAGATCAGGATCTGATGAAATCCAATAAAATAATGCACCATCATCTGTCAGAGCCATGCTATGTACCATCCCTGCAGCTATAGAAACCACATGAAGCCGTTCTTTGCGATGAAACTTCAAAGTGGTATTTCCACTCTTTTTCAAGTTTCTAGCAACTACAACACGTTTGGGTGTAACAATTCGATGACCCCAAGTGTATACCTGGTACATATATACATACAGGATTTAGCTCAACTACCGCCAATAGGTGGAGAAGTATTCACAAGATAGCAAAGGTAATAAAATAGGTTGAAAATATATCTTGAACTGAACAGGAGAAAAAATCTAATATGTGAGCCTAAGAGAAGAATATGTACTGTTAAATCGGGTTAAAATTACCTCCCCGTCAACTCCCAAGACAATTGTGTGAAATTTTGCTGCTGCAACACCCGCAAAAACCTTGCCTTTCAAGTATTCAACTCCTCTTGGAGTGTAATTTGACGCAGAGTTAGATGTACCGTAGCCAAGCTGACCCTCCCTATTGCAGCCCCATGTGAAAACCTCACCATTATCAGAAACAACAGCCGTGTGCTTGTTTGCTGCAGCAACTGCAACAACTTTTGATCTAAGGGAACTCACTCTTCGAGGTGTAGGTTGGGTGTCCACAGAAGTGTACCCAAGCTGACCCTCTGCACAACATCATGTGAAAATAATCAATTTTCCATAGTCTTCAGATGCTAGCAACACATAGATCATAGATAAATCTTTTACTAATGCCAGAATACGTTAAAGGAAAATAATAAATTTTCTCATATATCGAATCGTGCAAGGACCCAGTAAATAAAGACAACTAAATTTGCGCTTCTTTTGTTATGATAGGTAAGTGGTGAGCAAATTGCAAACACTTTTGGTTGGAAGTCCTCATGATTTACCTCTGTTGGATCCCCAAGTAAAAACTTCTCCACCCTCTGTAGCAATAACAGTGTGATGTTTAGCTGCAGCAATTGCTTTTACCCGACGGGACCCTAGACCAGAAGTCACCAAACGAGGTGTGATAACTGCAGCTTGACCACTGAAATGCATATAATAAAATGGAACTGATTCATGCTTCGCAAAAGGTACAACTAGCTAAAGCATGAAAATTTTGATTGATTAGCCACTTTTATAAGTGAAAGGCGACAGACTTCAACTTTTCGTCATACAGAGAATAAAACCAGAGACGAATATGGCTTGTATGTTTCTTGCATCTCAATGTTTTCACAAGTTCAAGATAAAAAGTTCTGCCAACTTAGAAATTACATTCCTACTTGCATCATTTCTATTTCCACGACGACGGGCGCATTCGTGTCCTTCTGTACACATGAACATGTAAAAGTTGAAATACTACACACTCAAATTTGATAATACGTTAAAGAATATCATTTATTAAAAAAATTACCAGGTCAAAAACTTTTCAGTAAATTATTTTTAGATAGTACAGGGAAATGCTAAATCAACCAAGATTAAAGCCTGTATTATGTTGGACAGGGGCTACATAGTATCATAAATGTTTATACCTGTGTATATCAAAATCTGGGTGACCAAGTCGTCCTCCTCTTCCAAAGCCCCAAGTGTAGACTTCTCCTCGAGAAGTGACTGCTACACTATGGAACTTAGCAGCAGAAACTAACTTGATTAAAGAACCATGAAGAGCATCCACTTTGCATGGTAACTTTTGTATGTGTGCATTTCCAGTTCCAAGTTGATAGTTTGTGCCACTTCCCCAACTATAAACCTCTGTAGTAACTAAAGACAACAACAGCAATTCAGCAAACCTCTAACCACAAGTACACACAAGTACATTCAGTATGAAACAGTATATGATCGTCATAAATCTTGGCAAAACACTGCACTAGATACCAGAATTATGTCCATCTTGAAGAACTTGCAAGACAGGCCCCGATAGGAGATCGATAGGTGTTCGAGATTTAGAGTCCTCCAGTGAGATACAAGCACCAAACTGGAGAAGTATACTTGCCACAGCAAGATGACCAAAATGCAGAGCCCTGTGAAGGCTACTCCATCCGGATTCCCCATCCTGCAATAAATGATATGAAGGGCCATGCAAAGATAAATCATAAAAATCGGTTTCCACATTTAAGAAAAATAAAAACCTGAATAGAATACAAAAGTATCTATTTATAGATCAAATATTTCAACTTTCCAAGTATTTACCTAAAAGGGCAAGTAAATTCTTCAACTTTAAATGCATTATTTATATACCACATATTTCAATTTTCCAAGTATCATTGATTATCTTAATTTTTCAAATTTCCATGTACGATTGGTTATTATACATAGTTACAAACTTCAAAAAGTTCAAATTTCATTTAATTATATGTTCCTTCAAGAAGACATGCTTGGTAAATATTTGGTTCAGACATTTTACCTTAACTTGTTTTTAGAATATTAAGTAATTATGTCAGGCAAGATTTAGGAAATATTATAACATATATGACACCAAAAGAAATACTACTTATCCAATTTCTTTTCCCAACCTACATGGCGAATGATATGGCCGCACCTCATCATCACATTCAGGAAAATTAATACATACATCATCACATGTCAGCTTGCCATGTTGGTTGCAAGAGAATGCTGGTAAAACTGTTGGGTTCGATAACACTGCCCTTAGAAAAATTATATCTTAGATACAATTAGATGACAGGAAAAGAAGACATAATATCATCTCAAATTTAAAGGTGCAGGTGAATCAAAGCAAGAAAAGCATTAATCATTTAAGTATAAAAGCATATAAAAGAAATAACTTCACAGCCACTAGCAAAAACATAAAAGCATTCATATAAACTTAAAAGATCAGTAAAGCAACAGACCCTAGCATCTGGGTCAGCACCAGCTGTAAGAAGCCTCCTAACGATGGGAATGTGATTTCTCCATGTTGCAATATGAAGAGGAGTGAGACCAAAAATATTTCTTGAATTAATATCACCACCACTCTTCTTCAGTAGTGATAGTGCTGAATCCACATCTGCCAATGATCCTTCTCGCACAACAAGCCAGAGATCTTTCTGCGTTCCAGTCGACAAAAATTTGCGAGCAGGTGACTGCAACTTCTGCTTTTGCCCTTGAGGTGAGAATTCCATTGGTCTAAATCACAAGGCTGAATGCCACCAAACAATTAGTTTTTTTCCACCAGAAAAGTAGGATGTCAGTTCATGCCAAGTTGCCAACCAACCAAGCAGGCGCCCTTGTTGAAATTGGTTTCATCTAATCCATGTTAGAGTTGATTTTCCAATTCCAACATATAGAAAATTAAGTAGCTATATCACATGGATACAACAATAAATTGAACAACTGGTACCCACAGTCATCATTGGCATCCTTATACTGGACACAAATCCCTTAAAGAAGCCACCGGAAGACCCAAATTACTGCTCATGAGACACCGAAATATTCGATAAACAAGTGAAGCGAAGGGCGGTATTCTTAATTACTCTGACAGTATAATATGCCTTCAAGCTTGCCAACTGAAACAAAAATAAAGTCATAGGAATAAATAAACAAAAACTTACATGGATTGCTGGAAAAAAGAGGCATGTTATCTTATGTTATACAACTCATCCTCTGAATGACTGACACATTTACTGCTAAATGCATTCTCAAAAAGGCTAAATTGCACAGGTGAATTATTTAAATGATTTTCATATACTAGAAATTAGTGGTAAGAGCAAGTGCTTGCTTACTCTTCTACTTTCAGTATGTAATATAATATATCTATACAACATTTGCGCATAATATAAAAACCCAGACATAAAATGATGAGCCTATCAATTCAGTATAATTTAATCAGACACAATAGAAACTGAAACACAGAAACACTGTGGTAAGCAAAGAACTAAAATTGATCAAACACTGAGTCTTAAATCTAATCAATGCAGGAAATAAGCAGACGTTGGATTATAGTTATGCATCTCCGAGACCTACTTTCCCTACTTTCCGCAACATTTGGTTAAGTCAAATGGAAAATCAAAAGATACCGTCAACTTAATCCTTGCATCACCCAATCGAATCAAAATGCAAACTTCAACACAGAATTGGCATCACCACAAAGCCCACCGATCAACTAATAATTTTTGAAACCCAGATATAAAAAGATATAAGAAAAAAAAAAAAAAAAAAAACAGATGAATTTGAAGAGTACCAATTAACATCAAGGCCTTACGCAAACATTGTTCTAGGCAAAAAACCAAAACTGATCTCAGAATGAGTCAGAAATCTAAGCAATGCAGCAAACGGGCAGAGAAGAGGTTGGCTTATACTTATGCATCTCTGGGATCTACTTGTCCTTAACAGTTGGCTTACGGTCGAATGACAAATCAAAAACACGTTCAACCTAATCCCCATATCACCCGACGGCCTCAAAATGCAAACTTTAACAAAAAATTGGCATTCCCAAGAAACCGACGGACGGATAAACTCACAATTTCGAAATCCAGATAAGAAAAGATCATAGAAAAAGCAATTGAATTTGAAGAGCACCAATTAAAGCAAATTAAATCCACCACCAGAAAAACAAAATGAAAACTGAAGTCTAAAGAAGAAAATGAAATATGAACCAGAATGGCAACAAACCAGCTAATCACACCCAGAAACAAGAAAACAATCAATACCCATTTGCCAAAAACTCCAAAAATCAGCAAAAACAGAGATAATTAGCTTAGAGATATACTCAACAACTGAATTGAATCGCATCGAAATCTCAAAATAAAGCGTTAAAGAATTACCCAGGAAAAGAACAATATATAAATCACCTGATTTTTCTTCCGCGAGAGAATTTTCACTTGTTTAAATTAAAGCAATAGAGTAGAATCCTGGAACATATAGGCGGGTGATGTGCCTGTTTCGCTGTATTGAAGAGTATCGAAACGGAGAATATACCTCACCACAAACAAAGGCTGAAAGGCATAAACGCATAAACGCTCTCTGAGAGAGAGAAGCCGAGTCTTGAACTAGAAGGGCATTTTGGGGTTTAAGAATATTGGGTGAACAAAAATGAGTTTGTACTTGGTTTGACGAGCATTGCGTGCGTCGGGGCGCGACGGATGAATGAAGCCTCTCTCCTGATTTGGTGCCACGTTTTGCTACTTGGCTTTTGGCCAAGACTTGTTGGGTTTGGTGTCTCTCCGCGCTTGACACGGGCTGCTTGTAAGGCCATCTCCATCGCTTCAGGCTGGCCCAGGCAAAAGGCAGGAACAAGCCCGAGTCCACCTCCAGCGCGACGAAACCAGCCCGGGCAAGCTGCGGGTCCCACGAGCCCGGGCAGGCCCAAGGGCAAAATTCGACTGGGCTCGAACCCGAGTTTATGCTGACGTCAGCGCCGTAAATTCAATTTTTTTTTACCGTTGGCGCGTGTAATACACGCGCCAACGGTAAAAAAAATTTGACTGACGTGCGCTGACGTCGTCGTGACGTCAGCACCAACGGTTACATGCCACGTGTCGGCTCTGGGTGGCTCCGATTGAATTTTTTTCAGAAATCCTACGGTTCTCATTTTTTTGGCCAAAAAAATTTAAAAAAAATCCTAAAAAATCAGAAAAAATTCGAAAAAATTCTGAAATTTTTTTTAAAAAATACCAAAAATGTATGTATTTTTTCCCTATAAATACCTAACCATTTTATCTACTTTCAACACCAAATCTTCATACAATTTCTTCTCCATACAATATTTTCTACTCTCCACTCACATAATTCATTTTTCACACCAAATCTCCATACAAACTCATCTCCTTCCAATATTTTTTACTCTCTACTC
Source organism: Prunus persica (assembly GCF_000346465.2). Lineage (NCBI taxonomy): Eukaryota > Viridiplantae > Streptophyta > Magnoliopsida > Rosales > Rosaceae > Prunus > Prunus persica. Next base: position 948,268 of record NC_034015.1, read on the forward strand.
ATATTTTCCACTTTCCACACCAATTCCATATTTTACTCTCTACTCATATTATCGGAAATCTGAGATTATAATTTTTATTAATGAATATCCGAAAATTTTATCTGGAATAAGACACGTGGTAACCGAGATTCACATCCGAAAATCTTATCCGAAAATTTAATTACAAAAGATTATCAAAATTAATGATTTAAAGTATAAAAAAATAGGAAATAAAGTACAATGAATAGTAATTGCCCTAGACTTGCCCTAGACTTTGCCCTTGTGGGTGGAACCACAAATGGCAAGGCTGACACTATTCACGTGAATAGTGTCAGCCCTTGCTTGCCCTTGCCTTAGACTTTGCCCTAAGGGGTGGAGTTGCTCTTAGGCAGACGTCTTACCTTCTTTTTCTTCTCTTTTTGGTCCTTTTCTTGGTAATTTTTTTTGTTTTTTCGGTAATCTTTTATTATTATTATCATTATTATATTTGTTAGTTTATTTTTCCTAATTTAATCCACCAAAAACTTTAAATTGTTGTTAATGAAAATGTTGAAACATAAGACATTTCATTAAATAGGAGGTCATATTTATAATCCAACGGTGGCTAAATTCTTATGTAAATTAGAAATTAAAGTAATATATTGAGAAGGAGAATTCATTCATAAATCTACACACGTACAAAGACATGATACAGTGGCCTCGTTAAAACATTCCTAGGACAACCTCATGGGACAAATCCCATTGGAGGAAAGAGTATCACATATATCATGGACTAACAAGAGAGTTCAATTCAGATCACTTTAGACCATTACAATAAAAGAACAAGTCAAATAAGAATTCTTGATATTTGGCTACAAGTCATGCCAACATGTACATCACCACAAATCCTGTTGTTAGCACGCTCAATAGCATGTCTCCTAATGAAGATCTGCTTTCACTCCGCCGTCGAGCATAGCTAGAAGGTATGGAGACATTTACAGGTGATGAGCCTGAAAAATATAAAATTTCAAAATATGACATAGATACTAAGGAGAACTTGAAAAAAATATATATAAGAGTTCATATAGACTCATAATTGAACTTACAATCATAGTTTGCCCATCCAATTCGTTGAAGAGCTAAATCGTAGACGATTATCTTATCTTTTAGAACAAGATCTGCAATTGAAGAAACAAAAAAGGGTCATAATTGAGACAACACATTTATGATTGTCATACATGGTTTCAAAAGCAAATTGGGATAATCAATATTTATCAGTACAAAAAATAGTTGCAAAGTGCTCAGAAAGCCATTGCATTGTGCACCACCAGGTAGACTAGAAAATACATTACTTTGCATAAGCTTTGAATAAATATACACTGAGAAAATTGAAGAGGATTCATCCAACCAAATATCAACAAATTTTTTTTCCGCAAAAATTCAATAACCAACCGAAATTTAGGGCCTAACCTCCTAAGATTGTCACCCCTCCTTGAGCCTTTTGAAAACCAATGCACCACACACCAATGCCTATCTGTAACAATACAATGATCCATTACACTTATGCCATACAATTTGCAATAATCATATGTCTAATGCAATGAATTTAAATAGTAACTTGTACAGAGGGAGATGGAGGAACAACTTACTTGACGTATAAGGTACTCTTCTGGTTTCAACACCATTGATGCACCAACAAAGTTTAGACTAACAGCAGGAAAAACCTCAGCCAAACTGAAACATAAAATGTCATTTAGGTCTTCAGAGCTTTTCTTCAGAGGAAAACTTAAAAAATATTTAGAGATAGAACCAACCTGGTGGTTACATGATAACACTGGTTTTCGTCTGAAATGAAGGGAGTCAGGGATGGTGAAACAGCTGAAGTTATCTACACATCCCAACACAAAATAAGCTTTTAGTAAGGAGAAGATATCTTATTTTTCAGACCAAACACCACAAATCAACCCATAAATAAGACCAAGTGAATAAACTTACCGCATGAACGAAAGGAACGTAAGCATCTTCAACAAGGAATGCCAAAGTTGTTCCTGAGTCGATAATAGTTCCTCTATCGTGTGCTGTGAAGGTTGCTGGATCAATTGGCAGGATTTTCCCATTTACAGCAATGCTCTGCAGATTTAAATAATAATGGTGCCTGAAAATAATGGTGAAGGACGTTATATGAAAAAATCAAAGACAAATAAGTAATATAAGATAGCTAACAAGTAAAAGTTTAAAAAGCCAAAAGTGACAGCATCTCACCAACCCTTGGTGAATAAATTGATTTCATATAATAAATTGTAGCAACACACACTAGAAGAATTTTGGACAATAATCACTATTTTTTTAACCAATTATCATATAAGTTACTATTGTCCTTTAACTTAGGCAAATTTTACTCTTTATTGGTAAGTTGAGAGTTGAGACTATTAATGAGTTTGTTTTCCAGTAACTATTAGACAAAAATAGACTAGGTTAGAAATTTGGTTTTCTTGGTTATGTAAACCAACGGAAATCAGTGGCTGTAAACCCTTGTCTTTATTTCCTTCTCCCATTCCCTAGTCTAAACCCTAGTCTTTATTTCCTTCTCCCATTTTCTTTCCCACCAAAATTCACAGTTTGATAGTAAAGATTACAAGCAGAAAGAAATAAGAGAAAGGTTTCAAGAGACGTACCGTGGTGGAACAAGAGGACTGTAAACAATACTTGGCTCCAAAATCTCACCAAGAGCAAGTATGCCCCCTCCTTTTTCATCTCCCTTCAAACAATGAGAGAACACTTTGGGAGTCAACCCTCGAGATGACAACTGCGATATAACAGACAGAGGCCCTTGGCTAAACCCAAATATCCCATCCAGTGTTGAAAGTGAACTAGTCAAACCCCCAAACTCATAGGTAGTGCACCTGTATGTTTCCAGCACCATCAGCCAAGGCAATTTCAGAATTAATTCAATCAACACAACAAAACATGCTTATAATCAGAGAAATTATTCTGCATAATATTAATTATTTGATGAAGTTAAGTCTCATGGTTTCATTGAAGTCCAATGGATGAATGTATATACATCAAGGTCAGTGGGAGCAATTTTATTTTTCTTATTCTTTATGTTGATGACATACTTTTAGTAAGTAAAAATTTGACACTACTACATGACACAAAGGCTTTTCTGTCACAAGCTTTTGACATGACAAATCTTGGAGAAGCATCATATGTGTTAGGAATTGAAATCATTCGAGACAGAGAAAGGGGTTTTCTAGGCTTATCTCAGAAGGGATACATTGAGAAGGTATTAAAAAGGTTTAACATGCTAAACTGTGCAGGAGGAGAAGTGCCAGTTTCCAAAGGAGATAAACTAAGCACTGAACAGTCACCAAAAACTGAGCAAGAGAGGTTGGAAATGGCTGACAGACCTTATGCCTCTCTAGTGGGAAGTTTGATGTATGCTCAAGTCTGTACCAGACCAGATTTAGCCTTTGCAGTGAGTGTTTTGGGAAGATTTCAGTCTAATCCGGGACAAGCACGTTGGGTTGCGACAAAGAAGGTACTAAGGTACCTGCAGAGAACTAAAAATTACAAACTGGTTTACAGACAGAGTGAGGATCTAGAGTTGGTAGGTTATGCGGATGCAGACTTGGGAGGTTGTGTTGATTCAACGAAATCTACTTCAGGTTTTGTATTCTTGTTTGAAAGTGGTGCTGTGTCTTGGAAAAGTGTGAAGCAAACTCTCACTGCAACTTTAACAATGCAGGCAGAGTATATTGCTTGTTATGAGGCAACAAGTCAAGCTATTTGGCTCAAGAACTTTATCACAAGTTTACAAGTTGTGGAATCACACGAAAGGCCGATTCAGATTTGGAATGACAACAGTTCTGCTGTTTTCTTCGCCAAGAGCAATAAAAGGACATCAGGTAGCAGACACATAAAATTCAAGTATCTGTCAGTAAGGGAAGATGTTAAAGAAGGCCTTGTAAATATTGACCACACTGACACTCACTCTATGGTAGCAGATCCATTGACTAGAGGATTACCAAATGGAGTTTTTCAAAGGCATGTTAGGAATATGGGACTGTTTCAAGTTTCGATGAGTGCAATTAGTGGGAGTTATTTGAGTAGTCTATCTAGAGTTCACAAAGCAGACAATGTTTTTCTAGCTATTTTCAGTTGTTTTTATTTAGCTAGTTTTGCTTTTTATTCAGTTTTGCAAATTACTTGTTCTTGAATTAATTTGCTTATCATGACAAATGAATATGGAGGTATCTGTTTGTGGAACCACTTAGCTATAAAGACTGCTATTCATCAAAGTGTCAAGACTGTATTTGTTTATTCATGATTGTGTGCCTTTAAAACAACTCACCCAAAAATAATGGATGCTGAAGAGTCAATATAGGATTGCCCCTGAATCCGGTCAAAATGTAGTGTATCCGATACGTAATGACCAAATATCCCACTTCCATCTGCATATTGAGTAGTGTAACTGCACTGGTTAGTCTGAGGAGAACATTTGGCTTGAAATGCGGAGGTGCACATTGAACAGGGGATCAACCGTGCAGTTGATGAGCTGTTAGAATCATAGGAACTGAGCTGAATCTGTAAAACATGGAACAGTAATTGTTAAGCTTTACTATGCAAGAATTTGAGAATGACATACAGCAAGAAAAAGAAGCAGAAGTTTACGGGAAGCCAAGTAGTCCGGGGGCAATCACTGCAGGAATTGCAGGTAACCCACAAGTTTTCACTTCCAGTGTCAATCTGCACGTTGAATTCTTTTGGCGGAGAGCCCAATTTGACTTTGGTATAATAAAGCCTGAATATGGAAGAATTGAAGATGAACAAAAGTGATTAGCAGAAGTCAAACATGATTCCATATCTGACGCTACAAAAGATATCAAAGTAATAAAGAGTTGGCGGCAAACATGAGCTTCTCTTCTCCAACAATTTGGTTGAAAAGCGGCGGTAACCTACCTAGGGATATTCATGCTCTTTCAGTGGTCCGTGGTGGACCACCATGTGGCCTCTTATCCCTTTTAGCCGAGAATGGCATTCTTCGTTCATTTTTCTTTTTCCCTCGATAGCCATGCAAAAGCTTTTAATTTTCACTAAAACGGCAAATGCTTTTAATGCATGATGTGTCTTAAAAGATTCTTCCTCAGTCACTGCTTGAGGGGTTTTCAAAAAAGCCAAAAGAGTTATATCATACAAATTTGATTTCCTGTTTTACCCTTGCTCAAACAAAAACACCACAACCCAAACGACGTCAATCCCCAAGGGTAAAATGGGAAACCAAGCTCTTCCAGCTTTTTGGAAATCCTCAACTACGCTGTAAGCAAGCATGATGATTCCATCCCTTTTCCCAAATAGATTTTTGGGCCCAATATTGTCCTATTTTATATTAAAAATACAAAACACACAAGATCCATTGTCCCTAATTGAAAAGGACGCCCAGAACTTCCAGAAGCAAGCCAAACTTAGTCAACATAAATTATGAAAAACAAAATTATATATTCCCTACTCTAAAAATCCATCAATCATCAACAACCGAAACAGCATTAACATTTTCACCCCAAAAAAAAAAAAACAGTATTAACAAGAGACTCAAGCCCTCTACGTTTGATGATAAAATTATCCAAGAATTATTAGCAATGACGATAAAAATTACCCGGCCAAGTTCGGATCGGAGGTGCCGTGGAGTGGGAAGTCCACAACGCTGCCCGTCAAGTTTTGTAAGAGTCGGGCGTGCCTGACTCGGTCATGAGCTCGGAGCTGCTCAATCTGTCCGTGGTGACTCGGCGGATAAACCCGTTCTAAGGAAAGAAAGGTGGACGGCGTGGTCAAGCCACAGTAGACAAGAGACAGCAGCACGGCGACGGAGGCCAGGATCCGAGCCTTCAAGCCCTGCATTTCTGCGAGAGATCTGAAGTTGTGGCAGTGGCGAGTAGGTGAAAAGGGTTGGAAATGAAGTTTCCTCAGAGTAGGGCTGGGCACGGTTTTTACTTGAGAGACCCAAAAGGCGTGGACGATCGCAAAGTGGCGTCGCGATGGTTCAGCTTGGAAAATCCAGACGGCGACGAGAAGAGGATGTACAGAGGCAGAATGCACTTGCGCCTTTGCTTTGACGGCGGATATCACGTGATGGACGAGGCGGCGCACGTGTGCAGCGACTACAGCCCAACTGCGAGGCAGCTCTGGAAGCCACCGCTAGGCACGGTGGAGCTCGGAGTAATCGGATGCAAGAACTTGATACCGGTCAAGACGGTCAACGGTAAAGGATGCTCGGACGCCTACTGCGTGGCCAAGTATGGACCAAAATGGGTACGCACGCGTACCGTATGTGATAGTTTGGAGCCCAAGTGGAACGAGCAGTACACGTTTAAAGTCTACGATCCGTGTACGGTGCTGAGCATCGGCGTTTTTGACAATTCCGGATCGGGTTTCGAAATCGAGGGCTCGAAAGACGCCACGCGTCCTGACTTCCGCATCATCAATGTCGTTGCGGGGGTGATGGATAAGTCACTTTAAGCTGAGGTGTGATTCCTCTTAATTCTATCTGTGCAGTTTTGCAGAGATCCAAGATGGGGTCGCTGTTATGAAAGCTACAGTGAAGATCCTAAGATAGTTCAAGCAATGACTGAGATCATTCCCGGCTTACAAGGGGAGATACCAGCTAACTGTAGAAAGGGTGTTCCCTTCGTAGCAGGAAAGTAAGAATTTTAATTCCTTGGTTTTTGACTTAAGTTGTCTATGTCTGTTTAATAAACTAGTTTGGTTAAGGTAATTAATTGTACATAATTAGACTTAAACTTTCATGGTATCTGTATTGCAATTTCATTCTATGAAAAATGTAAAAAGAGATTATTTCTCGAAACCAGAAGGACTCTGGAGCCTTAGTACCATCCATTTCAACGTGCTGTTTGTGGACTTATATGAGTGGACCATGTTCCACTAACTGTGTAAATCAAAAGTAAAAGTCAAGCACTAAACTAGCAAACAAAAATTATAAATCCAGTACGGCATCCTGGTTCCTATAGGAATTCCTTCCCTTCCCTTTCGTTTTTCTTTATCTTTCTTTTTATCCTTATCATTGGAGGGGGGTGGTGTTGGTTATTGAATAAAGTAAGAGATGAAGAGTGCATTTAAGCTCCTTCAGAGAAATATCAGTTGGTACTCTAGGAACTGCAAAGTTAATTTACTGTGGTTGCAAAGGCTACTGTTCTCCCCATATTGTTGCACTCTGATTTGTGCATAAAGGGACTGTTAATATTAGTAATTAGAATTATCAATCACCATAGAGAAAAGGGCGTATTTACGATTCCAGTTCTCGTTACACATTATCTAAAAATCATTAATAATTTTTTGATTCCAAACAATAAGTTTGTTATTAATTTTACAAGCTATTTTGTTTATAATATTCTGTTATTTCTGTTGGAAGTAAAAAGGTTGCAGCTTGTGCAAAGCATTTTGTGGGTGACGGTGGAACAACCAAAGGCATCAATGAGAATAACACTGTGATTAACAGACACGGCTTGCTCAGCATTCACATGCCAGGCTACTATAACTCAATTATCAAGGGTGTGGCAACCATTATGGTATCCTACTCAAGCTGGAATGGAGTAAAGATGCATGCTAATCATGATCTTGTCACTGCCTTCCTTAAGAATACGCTACGTTTCAGGGTAAAATCATATTTCTGTTTTTATTTCCGTTCTTGGTCCGTTTCACTAATATCAATTTAAAAACTAAAGCATTATTGTACAACCTTGTGGATTGTTTCAGGGTTTTGTCATTTCAGATTGGGAGGGTATTGATAGGATCACCTCTCCACCTCATGCCAACTACTCTTATTCAATTCAGGCAGGAATCAATGCTGGCATTGACATGGTAATAATCTGCATCTCTTTTTGTTGGCATTTTTTTTTTCTTCTTTCTTTCTTTCTTAAATTAAATTGAATAACTTGATGATGTTAGTTAGTTGACTTCTAACACACCTATTTCTCTGCATCTGAAAGGTCATGGTTCCATACAACTATATGGAATTCATTGACGGTTTAACCTTCCTGGTGAAAAATAAGATCATTCCCATGAGCAGAATTGATGATGCAGTAAAGAGAATTTTGCGAGTTAAGTTTGTCATGGGCTTATTTGAGGAACCATTCGCTGATATGAGCCTGGTCCACCAGCTTGGCAGTCAGGTAGCTATTGATAAACTTGACACCATTCTACAAGCAATCCTAATGTGGAAAACTTAATCTTGTGTTTTGTATTACTAATTTCACAGGAACATAGAGAACTGGCTAGGGAAGTTGTGAGGAGATCGCTGGTGCTGCTAAAGAATGGTGAATCTGCTGAAAAGCCATTGATACCCCTTCCCAAGAAGACATCAAAAATACTTGTAGCTGGCAGTCATGCAGATAATCTTGGCTATCAGTGTGGTGGGTGGACTATTGAGTGGCAGGGATTAAGTGGCAACAATCTCACAGAAGGTAAATTGAGAGCCTCCTCTTTTGGGTGTGTGAAAGTCATCATTATTTGGAGTTGACCTAATGGTACTGCACAGAAGAGCTTTTATACTATGATCAAAACCTATTTTAAAAGATAAAGGATAATGGTCATTGGAAAAAGTTACATGTTTTCAATTTGTCTAATTTTTTTTTTTTTTTGCAAGGATGATCTATGAATGAAGATTTGAAAACTAGACGGTTCGGATTGTAAAAATCAAATTTCTAGCTCAATAGAAGAGGACTGAATGTTTGCCTATGAGGCCTGGCAGGACTACTAAAATCTTATATGAAACTTTTCTTCAACAAGAAACAATCTCATAGAAGGTGTTTTTGAGAGCCTTATCTTTTTGGTGCTCGAAAAATTGGTCCTCATTATAGTAAAAGATAATGTCAACCTAATGGTACTGCAGCGAAGAGCTTTTATACTATGATCAAAACCTATTTTGAAAAATAAAGGACTGGAGACATGTTTGTCTGAGGCCTGACAGGGACAACTAAAATCTTACATGAAACTGATTTTTTTTTTTTTTTTCAACAGGTACCACAATTCTTACTGCCATAAAGAACACAGTTAGTCTACAAAGAGAATCCTGACGCTGACTTTGTGAAGTCAAATAATATCTCGTATGCCATTGTTGTAGTCGGAGAACATCCATATGCCGAGACATTTGGTGACAGCTTAAATTTGACAATCCCCGACCCTGGCCCGACCACCATCACTAATGTTTGCGGCGCTGTGAAATGTGTTGTTATTGTCATCTCCGGCCGTCCTGTTGTGGTCCAACCCTATGTTGCTTCGATTAATGCCCTTGTCGCAGCTTGGCTTCCAGGAACTGAAGGCCAAGGAGTAGCTGATGTTTTATTTGGTGACTATGGTTTCACTGGAAAGCTTTCTCGCACGTGGTTCAAAACAGTCGATCAGCTACCTATGAATGTTGGAGATGCACGTTATGACCCTCTCTTCCCATTTGGATTTGGCCTCACTACAACCCCCACCCATTTCAACTAGGTATTCATGTAGTACTCTTCAAAATGGATGGTTATTTATCTGAATAATAAAATTATTAATTAGAGGCTTATTCATTTATGAGCCTTTAATTTAAATTCGTAAGTAAAGTTTCTCAATGACTCCAATAGGTATATTTTTCAGACATGCATTCTAGTGAACTAACATTCATTCATAAGTATTCGTATTGCATTGGAAATTATGGTAATGCTTTAGCAATGTTTAACATGTCTAGTTCATATGTTGTGAGATACAAGTCATGGATACACTTACAATAAAAGTGTTGGCTCTTCGTCATGCTCGTCAGTGTGCTCTTAGATTACGACTATCCAATATAGAGATTGAGAGAGATTAAAAGGTTTTGCAAATTGTCAATAAAGATATCCGACTACCGTGGAATATTCGTTCTGTCATCCAGAATATTTGGCATATGCTGAACCAAATCTTCACTTTTTGCGTTCGACATATCTTCAGAGAAGAAAATATGATTGCAGATAATTTCACAAGTCTTGGCCATGTACATGATCATCCGTGCATTTGGTCTTATATTTTTCTAGTACAGTATAAAATAAGTTGTTATGTCATTTTATTACTATCCCCTTCTGACAGACGCTCATATAGCCTTCAACTTGGAGTGATTGGTTGTTGTTTAACTATTTAATTCAGTAATTTATGATTATTATATTTTTTAATACAATCGATAGTTTAAACTGAAAAGGGAGGGGGTTTCTTACACACACTACCAACGTGCCATGGGGTTCCTACACAAGTCAAGGTTATATTAGATGTTGCTCTGTTTAGCATTTTCTGAATTAAAGGCGTTTCTTGCTCTCTTTAGTATTACTGCTTATGGTAATTGGAACAATAGAGAGTAGCAGATAATTTATGAGTACATGAATGAAGAAGCAAACAAGTTTACGTTCCAAGAAGTCAGTTTTCTGCACCCGCTAAGATAAAAGTATCATATCAAAGCTTTCAATCAATTGACTTGACAGCCAACTTCCTTTGAAGGCTTGCTGTGCTTTTAAAATAAGCAGCTTATTTTAAAAATTCTGAAGGAAGAGGTGTTTGGTAAATCAAGACAAAGCTGCTTTTTTTCAAGTCCCAATTTTACATTTTTCATGCAACTCTCTCTGCCTCTCACTCTCTTCCGTCAACAGAACAGAGGTCATTGCCTCTTGGGTCTCTTTTACTTTTCTGTAAGTTCTGAGTTCTTTCTCGCTTTCTAGTGTTTCTTGTTCCACATGCAAGTTCTTTAATGCCATGTTTGTTCGCTGAGAAACAAGAAAGTTTTAGTTTCCAGAATGATGAAGTCCTCTATTCAACTGAGCCTAGTGGTGATTCAATTACAGAGCTCTCAGTTGGGTTTAATCAGGAAATGGCAACAAACCAAATATAAATTCATAGTCACAATTCTCTTTAAATTTTCCTTTGTTTTCTTAGAAACCAAACAGCTACTATGCATGCGTTCTGTTTTTGACTTGAAGAAATGTAACTTTTTTATCGTCTTTTAGTTTCTTAAAAACTGGGTGCTCTTTAATTCTCTACTTCAATATAAGGGTCCTTTTGATTTCTTTCTCTTTAAACATAGTAAGATGGTTGCTTAATACTTTTCTTGAAAAAAAAAAAAAAAAAAAAAAGGTTCACCTTTTACTGTTTCATTTCTGGTTGTAGAGTTTCTACTTTTTCATAATTTTGGTTGATCATTCCTCTTCCTCCCTTAAAGTGGCTTTTCTACTTGGGTATTGATTCATGTGTAAATATTTTGGGACAGGAAATGGCCAGACTTCCCGTCTTCTTGGCGGGGCTTCTTCTCTTATGTTTCTGCAGCATAGCGATAGCAGAAGCAGAATACATTAAATATAAGGACCCCAAACAACCATTAAATACTAGAATCAAGGATCACTTTGGAGGAAAAGATTGGCCAAATGGTGCAGATAGATAGCCGTGTTGATCAGCTGAGGTGATGAAGAAGTACTTAATTGGTAAAACATGACTTCCATTTTTCTTTTCTTTTCTCTATCACTGGAATCAAAAGTCTAATTTTATGTAGGTAAGTTTTGTTTAAAGGAAGAAGAAATTTGTTTTGGGCAGGGAGTATATTAAGTGGGGTTGTGAATGTTAGAGTACAAAAGGGTTCTGCAGAAACTTGGGTTAAACTGGTGAATGATTTTCAAAAGGCTTCTTTATCAACTCGGCTTGGAATTCCATTGATTTATGGTATTGATGCTGTTCATGGCCACAACAGTGTCTACAAGGCAACAATCTTTCCCCACAATGTTGGCCTTGGAGCTACCAGGCAAGTAGATATGCCTTCAACCATACTAACATTTCCCTTACTTTTCTTTTCTAATCCTAGTCTCAAAGTCTTGAATATTGATTAAGTTTAGAAAATAAAAAAGTGTTGTCCTAGCATTTAGCATTTAGTACACATCTGATGCCATTCAGTTGAGAAATATGTTTCTTTAGTCTTCTTAGGAGTTGAAGAAAAAGTAAATTTGTACTAATGTCAATTTCCTCAAACTGAAATCAAGCAGAGACTCTCAACTTGTTAAGAGGATCGGCACTCGAAGTTAGAGCCACAGGCATTCCATATGTCTTTGCACCATGTATAGCGGCAAATAAATTTAATTAGTATCCACATAGGTCACTTTAATTTAAGCTGAGCTCTAATTCCTCTCTTCTGTCTGTGTGTGCAGGTTTGCAGAGATCCAAGATGGGGTCGATGTTATGAAAGCAACAGTGAAGATCCCAAGCTTGTTCAAGCAATGACTGAGATCATTCCTGGCTTGCAAGGGGAGATACCGGCTAACTCTACAAAGGGCGTTCCCTTCGTAGCAGGAAAGTAAGAATTTCCTTGGTTTGCTTCTTAGTAAAAACATTAGATAGTGCTAAGCCACCCTTCATCAGATAAGGTAATTCTAATTAGATAATTAGATACCTTAACATTCAAGTCCAAACCAAACTGACCATGTATCGTCAATGCTAATAATTATGTGGCTCAAATGAGTGGTAAGTGGAAAAATCAGAGGAGGTAGGGGTGGTGGTTAAGGGCGTCGAAGAGGCAAGCAGAGAATGGTTGAAATAGATGGGATCGTAAGAATACCAACAAGCAACGGATTTCTCATACTGTCAGACATTGGTTTTAGGGTTCCAATAATGATACCAATTGATAGGTACCAACAAGCAAAAAGGAAGATAAAGCAATAAAAGAGAAATTAAAAAGGATCTCCCAAAATGGCCAAAGGCCTTGGACTAAATACAATGAGATTGAGAACTCAGCAATATAGATACGGAAAGAGAATCTAAAGAGAATCTTTTATGTATTTCATTTTGAGTTATAGAAAGAAAAAAAAAAGGAAAAAAAAGAGAGATAAAAAACAGAGAACATAAAAGATTTTTATAGAAATAATAAGATAAGAAAGAGAGACCAAAACATATAATAAAAGGATACATGGTCATCCTACAAGGTAATAATAGGATACATGGTCAGTTTGGTTTGGACTTCAAATTTTCGTTATGAAATTAAGTTTCCTAATATTTAATTTATAAAATTATGAATTATTATATTGTGCATGGAAGCGAAGAATATTGTGGGTGGTAAAGAAAACTATTAGAAAAGTGTTGGTGGGACCATATGCTTCTACTATTAAATGTATTATTATTTATAAAGATGAATTGGCACCTTAAAATGGTGCCTTTTTAAAAAGAAAAAATTAAAATTAAAATACATTTGTTGTTCACTTTGGCACGGATAAGTGATGGTGACTGTTCCATGGGCACAATAGAAGTGATAACTAGGGCTGGGCACGGTATGGGATGATACGGGATGAAGGTCATCTCAGTGTTAATCCCGAATAAGGAAATCGGGATAGGATGACAGGAGATGAGAGTTTTTGAAAACACGTTCAAATCATACTGGTCCCGTTTTGGACCGGTATGATTCGGTATCAATGTTGATCCTGTAAAAAATCTACAAAATTTCATAAATCTGCAAAATTGTAATAGAAAATATGCTATCCTAACATTTGTTTGAAACAAACTGTTAGAATGAACATCATCCCCTATAAAAACTTATAAAAAAGAACATATGCAACAAAAATGTGAATCAATTGAAAAATAAATAGAAGATGACATACAAAAATGAGATCACACATTGCTATGCTCATAGAGCATTTTCCAGAAATCCCTGAAAACTATTGGTACTTTCAGTTCCAACTCTCTATTTTCCTGAAATTCTCTCACCCACTATTCCATAAGGGAACCCAAAAAAAGCAGAATCAGTTTTCTCTACTTGGGTTAGTTTGTTTTCATGCAGCCCTGTAATATTTGAAAGGGCTAGGTCCATTTTTACCTAGTCTCTGTTTTTTCTTTTCTTTAACCAATTTTTTTATTATAAATAAATGTTACTGATTCAAAATTGATAGAGATAGAAAACTGAAAAGAGAGAGAGAGAGAGAGTGGGAAATGAAGAGAAATAAGGAAGGTTCTTGTTGTCAAGAAAATGGGCACCAACCATTTTTTGGTTAAAAATAAGGGGTGCCTAACTTAGGTAATTATCAATGGAGATGCATAAATAAGGGGTGCCTAACTTAGGCAACCCATGTTTTTTGAAGCCTATATAAATCCCGTAGCTCTCATTTGTAGTGCATCCCCAGAATTAGAGAATTAGAGAGAGTTTGAGAGAAAAGCTTAAGAGAAAAAGCTTGTGTAAGAATTTTTGTGAGAAAAATTCTTAGTATAATTCGGGGTGAGTTGAGAGTTGTGAGTGTTGTAAACACTTTGTATATTTTCTCCCTTTAGTAAAATGATCTGTAGCAGGTCCGGAGACGTAGGCACAATTGGCTGAACTCCGTTATCAAATTTGTGTGTCTTATTTCCTCTGTTATTTCGCATTCTCACTAATCTGGTTTATAGGGAAATCTGCGTTATTTCCTAACACTTGTGAAGGAGGGGATCTGATTTTTCCTTTTCGCGTTGAATTCTCTTATAGCTTTTTTGTGTGACACACATATACACATACTAGATGAGAGAGAAAGCAAAAGAAAGAAAGAGAAAAAGGAGAAGAAGAAGAAGAAGAAGAAGAAAGAAAGAAACAGGATAGATAGGGAGATCCCTTTAGGCTTAGGAAAACTAATAAGGGAGCTATTGCTTAGGAAAACATACTGAGGAGAAACAAAGCTGAGTTGAAATGTTTGTGGAGAGAGAGGAGGAATAACTGAAATTAAATTAGGATTATTATTTACATGTATTGTTCGGTATGGTATGGCACCAAACGGGATCACAAACTGGAACTGATGTCGTGCCAAACAGTAACGGGATGACACGGTATCATCCTGTTTACACGTCAACACCAAATGAGATGGCACAAGATTGGCACAGTTTCGGGATGGTTTCGATATTCCGATTTTAATGCCCACCCCTAGGGATAACAGTATCTTATAATCAATGGAAACCCCAAGTATCAGATCCCAAGTTTGGGGCCATTCAATATGGCTTGGCTCGTATCTTAAAAAAGCATACCTTTAATGGAAAATAGGGAAGGACTGAACCAATAAATGTTACCCAATGAGTAATAGCAACCCCAAATTAGGATACTGATATAAAAATAGACGCTACATAGTCTCTATTGTTTATAAAATAAACTTAAGGGACAAATTCATATCAGTGGCTAGTGTGTGTTTTTTTGGTAGTGTTTCAGCTTAAATTCAGGTGTAATTTGAGATGTCCTAGAATTTTGTTGATACATATAAAATGTGTTAAAACCAATAGGAGATGTAAATTTTTTTGTTTTTTTGTCACTTTCTTCTGTATATCTTAAGATGTAATGAGAGAACATTGTTAGTTCATCAATTTATGAAAGACTAGTTTCCATAGTTTTATCATTTCCCCTTACAAAAAAGAAAAAAAATACAAATGTAACCAAATTAGTGATTTAATTGGCAAATGCCATGACAGATATGTATTGCATATGTATAGTCATTTATTGCTTGTGTATTGCTCCTGTATTGCCCTCGTATATCCGTTTTTTCAAATCTCTGTTTTAATAAATTTATAGGGGAGTATGGAGTTTGTGTACTGCCATTGCATAACCCTTCATTGCTTTTGTATTGCTAGTGTATTACTTCCTTATATCCTTTTTTTTCAAGTTCGTGTTGGAATAAATTTATAGGGGGAGAATGTAGTTTGTGTATTTCCATTGTATTGCCCTTTATTGCTTGTGTATTGCTACTGTATTGCCCTCATATATCCATTTTTTTCAAGTCTGTGTTGGAATAAATTTATAGGGGAGTATGGAGTTTTTGTATTGCCATTGTATAGCCCTTTATTGCTTATGTATTATTACTGTATTGCCCTTGTATATCCTTTTTTTTTTTCAAGTCTGTGTTGGAATAAATTTGTGGGGGGATATGGTGTTTGTGTATTGCCATTGTATAGCCCTTTATTGCTTGTGTATTGCTACTGTATTGCCTCCTATATCCTTTGTTTTCAAGTCTATGTTAAAATAAATTTATAGGGGAAGTATGGAGTTTGTGTATTGCCATTGTATAACCCTTTATTGCATGTGTATTGCTATTGTATTGCTCCCGTATATCTTTTTTTTTCTTTTCAAGTTTATGTTTGAATAAATTTATAGGGGAGTATGAAGTTTGTGTATTGCCATTGTATAGCCATTTATTGCTTTTGTATTCCTATTGTATTGACAAGACCCGACCCAAATTTCACTTTGGAATCTAAGCCGAACCCTGTGCGTGTT
Source organism: Prunus persica (assembly GCF_000346465.2). Classification (NCBI taxonomy): domain Eukaryota; kingdom Viridiplantae; phylum Streptophyta; class Magnoliopsida; order Rosales; family Rosaceae; genus Prunus; species Prunus persica. The sequence goes on from NC_034015.1 coordinate 964,484, forward strand.
TGACACCTGGCAGGTGTCGAGCACACTTGACCAAAATACCCTTCTAACTAGAATCAAAATTTGACTTCAAGTTTGACTTCTGCCAAAAATTCAGCAGTCTCCCCTATAATTTGCTCGTTTCCCAAAATTTTTACCTGTATAAAACAAGCAATTTAATGTCCTCAATCGTTCAGCATGCACAATGACAGAATACATACATTCAAACATCAAAATGTTATGGCCTTAGGCCTCATTAACACAAGTAAATCGTGCTGCTAGCTGAATTTGATCTCAACTTTAAGATATCAATAGTACATTAACAATTTCAAACACTCCATCTCGTGGCTGCACCTAGTAACACTAGGTTGCCTAAGTACCCTTACTGAGGGATCAAGCCACACGTAGTTCTTTCACTTTGTATACTGCACTTGTGTATCTCGTCAATTATTATTGTCCATTGTGATTACAAATCCATCCAAGTTCTCAAGTCAACGATTTGATCAATGACATTCACATGCCATACTCGTACAGAAACCGAACATGCATAGTTATATTTATATAACAATTCACACATTTACATAAATCATTAACTCAGTTTAAAGCATTGACACATCCTCGCAGGTCTTGGTAACACAAAGTCGACCTGAGCCGTAATCCTCGCAAGATTCAGGAGACATCTGGTCAACCTGATCCACATTCCTCACTCCGCTCGGTCCGGATATCCCTAAGACTTGTGGGGCACCTGTCAAACGTGCTGACATAACCGAAGGCAACCATTTATTCCGAAGGAAATATTTATTACAAAGGCAACATGGGTACCCATGGTGGTTTAGGAAAAAAAAAACATTTCTTGGAAAATCATAAATACCATTTCTCATCCATCCTTAAATTATGTTGCCACTATCCTTTTTACTTCCAAGCCATGCTCAACTTATATATATATATATATATATAAGCATAATATAGTAAAAATATTCGAAATTCAACAATCATGCTTGGAAAGTAAAAATCCTAACGACTCGTTCAAGATCAAATAATAAAACTTATTTGCATAAAATCATTTATAAAACGAAAGTCCACTCACTAGACTCCCTCTAATTCATAAATCAATTTACGTATTACTGACTTAGATTTATATATATATAAATATAAATATAATAATAATAATAATAATAATAATAATAATAATAATAATAATAATAATAATAGAAATAGAAACAAAAGTAAAAATAAGAATAACATAAAAATAAAATAAAAATAAAACATTTCCATCTTTTACTAGTAAAACAAACTCATCACCTAAGAAAATAATGGCGAACTTTACAAAATCCTTAAAACTTATACACATTCATTATTTGTCTCATAATATCAGGATTATAAATATTAAAACCTTTGTCCATAAAATACCAAGATAAAATCCTTGATTTTAGTTTAAAAAAACATCTCAAAACTTAAATTCTCTCCACCGAGGCGAACTCCCATTCTTGATCCGTCAATTCCGTTATTACCGTCAATTCCAGTATTATTCCATCAATTTCAAATATCAGTCAATTTCATATATTTGTCAATTCCATCCTCGCAGGCTTCGGAGACACCAAGTTAACACAGCCGCATTCCTTGCAGGCCTCGGAGACACCAAGTCACCCGAGCTGCATTCCTCGTAGGTCTCAAGAGACCATTAGTTAGACTGAGCCGCATTCCTCGCACCACATGGTTCCAGCGTCCTCGAACTCGTGGGGCATTATTTATGAATGACAACTGTTTCAAGGCAACTTGGGGGGGGGGGGGGGGTAACTCCTGCTGTGGGTTCGAAAAATCATATTCGAAACTTATCACAAACTTTTCTTTATTCCACAAATCCATTGCCAGCTACTGAGTATATGTATTAAATATAGACATGCACTTAAATAGTTAATTAGTTTGTTAATCACGTCAAACTTCGATTAACAAACCATTCTAATATTGTAATTATAATCTTGGGTTATTCATAGCAATAGTCCCTCAACTATACCCGTAGTTACAGTTTGGTCACTTAACTCAAATATTAGTTGTAGACGTCACTCAAGTAGGTGCTTTGTTGCATCATTAGTCCTTCCGTCAAATTCTGTTAAATTTTCTATCAAAAGTGAGGGTAAATTTGAAAATTCATCAACAACCATCTCCTTTTCCACAACCCTCCGTTGTCGCAACCCAATGCTTGCTTCTCCTCCCTTGTACCAAAATCTGGGCAGAAAAAGGAAAAGAGAAAGACAACTCGATTGCTTCTCCTCTCTTATACCAAACTCGCCACCCAATCCTTCCTCCTACCCCAACCCAGCACTTACTGTAAACCATCAACCATAAAATACATAAATGTAGAGAGAGAGAGAGATATATATATATATATTTATATATGGAGAAAATAATGCACAATTGTTCTTTTCATACCAATTGGTTTTATTCTCCAAGTTGTCCTGCTTTTTATGTTCAGAAAAATGCTGAATTAGAAAGAGGAGTCCCAAGATTAGTTATCAATTACAAGCCTCTTAATGCGGTCCTAGAATGGATTAGGTATCCCATACCTAATAAAAGAGACCTCATTAATCGATTAGAAAAAGCAGTTGTTTATTCTAAGTTTGATATGAAAAGTGGTTTCTGGCAAATCCAAATAGATGAGTCAGATAGATATAAGACTGCATTTGTCACTCCTTTTGGTCATTACGAATGGAATGTAATGCCTTTTGGTCTGAAAAATGCTCCTAGTGAATTCCAGAACATTATGAATGATATATTCAACCCTTACAGTCAGTTTTCGATTGTCTATATTGATGATGTTCTGATCTTTTCTGAGTCCATAGAGCAACATTGGAAACATTTGTATAAGTTCCTTCAATTTGTCAAACAAAGTGGTTTAGTTGTTTCTGCCAAAAAGATCAAGTTGTTTCAAACCAATATTCGTTTTCTTGGTTTCAATATATGCCAATCTCAAATATCTCCAATTGATCGAGTCATCCAGTTTGCTGATAAGTTCCCTGATCAAATTCTTGATAAGAGTCAGCTTCAGAGATTTTTAGGATCTTTGAATTACATTTCTAATTTTTACAAAAATTTGAGAAAACAGTGTAAGCCCTTATTTGATAGGTTGCAGAGTAACCCTCCTCCTTGGTCGTCTACTCATACTGAAGTTGTTAAACAGATTAAAAGCCATGTCAAGACACTTCCCTGTCTTGGTATTCCTTCAGTTGATTCCTTCAAAATAGTTGAAACCGATGCCTCTGACATAGGTTATGGTGGCATTCTTAAGCAGAGGGTCAGTCCAAGCTCTCCAGAACAAATTGTTCGATTCCATTCTGGAACCTGGACTCAGTCGTAGCATAATTACAGTACTATTAAAAAAGAATTATTAGCTATTGTATTATGCATTAGTAAATTTCAAGATGATTTGCTTAATCAAAAGTTTTTAATCCGAGTTGATTGCAAGTCTGCAAAACATGTTTTAGAAAAAGATGTTCAAAACATTGCATCTAAACAGATTTTTGCACGATGGTAAAGTATTTTAAGCATATTTGATTTTGAAATTGAATATTTGAAAGGCAGTGAGAATTCTGTTCCTGATTTTCTCACTAGAGAATTCTTGCATGATGCACAATGGCTCCCAAGAAAGACAAACAAAAAGCAGTAGCCAGTCAACCTAAGTCGCCCAAGTCAACCCAGTCATCATTAAGCTTTACAGCAAAAGTTATTCGGCTTTTAGACTCAGGGCTCAGATGTTTATCCCACCAGCTTCTGAGAGTACCGGTGAAACCAGTAACTAACAGAGGGACAATTTCAGACTGTCTGAAATTGTGATTGGTGATATAACTATTGGCAACCATAGACATATGTTGTAACTTATTCAGGATTTCTTGCTTAGAAAGACCATCAATATTCCACTCATACAATTTGTCGGAAGAAACAGAAAACTGGGTTTGCAAGTTTCTTTCTTCAAATTGAATGTCTGGAGGTGTTGGTATGAGATACCAATTTTTGGTCAGACTACTGGGGCTGACAAACTTTTCTAATTTCTTAACTTTGGGTTCAACTTGGATTTCTAGAGTTTGAAAGGCTTTTTCAATTTTAGAAATATTACTTACTTCTGACGACTCTGACTCAGAGGTGTTTTCTTTTGCAAAAGCATCTAGTGTTTTAAGACCAGATTTCTCAGTTTTTTCAATTTTGGCAGGGGTCAACTGAGCTAACATGTCTTCTATTTTCTTCATTGTTGGAGTGATCTTAAGAGTCGGGCTAGACCTAAGATCCTGGAACTGGACAATTGGTTTTTCAACTTTCTTTTTAGACTCTACGTCTGTAGAACCTATCTTATCAATTTTAGTTTCGATTGTATCCAACTGTTTTCCTATAACTATTAGACTCTGGTTGGTATAATTATTTTGCTCAAGAATTCTTCTATTATTGTCACTGCTTTCAAAGGTTTTGAAAGGAGTAGCAGGAATAAGAGTATCTTTGTGCTCAATAATTATAGTTTCTACTGGAGGATGGCTGGATTCAACGACAGACTTATCTGCCATTTTCCATTTTTGCTGAGTTAAAGTTTTTAACTCATCATTTGACATATAGCGACTTTCAACAAAATCAAGGTAGAAAATTTCAACTTGGGTTGTCCGCATGTAATCTTTCCATTCACTAAAGATTTCTAGGCGGCGTTGGGCTTCTGGATAGGCTTGGTGGTAACTTTCTCGTCTAGACAAGTTCTCAGGGGCTTTGAGATGTTTGTTTAGACGTGACCAGTCAATTCTGAATTTTCTATTAAGGGTTCTTAACTGATTGTCAACTGTGGCATAATTTTCAACTATAAAGTCAGACTGGGTCGGTGACTCAGGGGATTCTGACTTTTCTTCAACTGGAGCCTTGCCATAGCAGGGCTGGGTTACCTGAGAAGATCTTCTCAGAGACTCAAGTTTCAAATCTATCATTGTTTTTTCTAACTCTAGGTCTCGTTCTAGAGTAGAGGAAGAGGCAGTAAAGGAATGCCGAGCAGGGGCATGCCTTTGAGACTGACCAAGAGTTGGCAATTGTTGTAACTGGACATTGGACTTTCTCAGAGGCTGGTTATCGAACCTAATCTTCATCGTGCCATCTAAGTACTGTTGGATGTAGTCTAAATTGTTTAGACTACGTTGGATCGGAGCTGGTTGGCTCTCGGTAACTAGGGTCCAATCTGTTGGAAGGGCAACTTCTGACCATTTAATGGTCTGGGGAACTTGTATATGGGCATTTGACGTATGGCTCTGGATCAGGACTGTCTGATCCTTAGGGCTTTTGTTTAAGGCCTGGAAGTTCATATTGGTTCCTGTGACCTTATAGTAAATTCTGTAAACTAGGGCTAAAGGTTGGGTTCCTGGGAGGACATTATAACCTTCAGTCTTAATATTGAGAGTTAGGGTTCTCAATATATGCGGATCACTAAGGCTTACAGTGAAGTCTGGGTAACAATCAAAATGAACTGGACCGTTACACAAACTGGACTCAATTACTCCTAGGGTACTGTCACTGAACGCGGTGAACCGGGCATCGTGTAGACAGAGCAGTATGGATGCTTTTAATCCTAATCTGGTTAGGGGCTTAACGGCAACTTGAACAAGACCAATATGAAGGAAATTGTTTCCATCAGTCTTGTGCTTTTTGATTGACTCAAGATTAAGCAACTGGCAAGTTTCGTGTTCTTTACTAAAAGCGTAAACTTGTTCAACTGTTTTGACATGTGTGGTGCTATTAAAACTGGAAGGCAACCAATGTTTCTTATAGATTTTTTGATTCGGGACTTTAGGAATATTCCAATCTCTAAAGTCTAATTGTTCTTTGCAACTAGAATCATATTCAAATTATTCTTCATTAACTATCTCAGGGAGTCGACTTATACTGGCTTTAGAACTGTTTGACTTACAGGAATTCGACCTAAGAAAACGACTCATGGCTACTCAAGTGTTTGACTCAAACGGACTGAGGAAGAAGATAAACAGGGACTTCCTAGACTCACCGTTTACTCTACAAATAACCTATTAACCTTAGTAGGATGCACAATGTATATGGTTTTATATATTTATATATATATATATATATATATGGAGATGGGTTTGGGAATTGTGTGCAAAGTCTCAACACTTTCTGTGTATTGAATGGTAGATAGACAGATAGACATGGATGAAAGGTTTTTGCTGGTTTTCTCATCATTTCAGTAATTAACTCCTCTGTTGAGTTTTTGTGCCAAATACCCTTTTTATTTGCCAGCGCACGACGACACATTGTTTAGTATCTTTTTTTTATCTTAATTGATTAGCGTCAATTTTTCTGCCCTTTAAAAAATTTCAGCAATCAAATGGTGCAATGGTGCAAGAATTGGAGGAGAAAGGCGTGGGTTGCAGCAATGGAGGAAGTGGAGGGTTGTGGAGGAAGGTGAGGGTTGTGGAGGAGAGGAAGGGTTGTGGATGAATTTCCGAATTTACTCTCACTTTTGACAGGAAATTTAACAGAGTTTGACAAAAGGACTAATGGTGCAACAAAACACCTACTTGAGTGACCTTTGCAACTAATAATTGAGTTGAGTGACCAAACTGTAACTATGGGTATAGTTGAGGGACCATTGCTGCGAATAACCCTTTTAATCTTCATAGAAATAACTAAATAAATAAATAAATAAGTGAATAATTAACAGGCACATAATCATCACCCCTAGAGATTCCATTAGTTCCAATAATGAATAATCTCCGAACATCAAAAATAGCATTCAAGTATACTATCAATTACTATTATGCACTTTAAAATAACCATAATAGAACTATGCACAATTTAGCAATCTATATATAACTATCTATACTCATCCCAAAATCATATAAATTCATAATACGATATGAATAACTCAATTTTCGATCAGGACTCGTCTGCATGGTCATTCTAACACTTCTCAAAGAATATAACTACCTCGAAAGACTCACGGTCAACTGAAGAGTCAAACTGCCTAAACTTGGTCAACTGGGCCCGCATGGCCCATGACCTTCGATCACTAATCTGGGAGTTCCTATAGGTTTAACATACTTATCTAAACCTCCTCTGCAAGTTTGGCCCAAATCGAATAGTCGGATCTCTCACGATCGTACGATCGGATGGTTATTGTAAAATGCAAACTTAAACTTATTGAATCGGAACATCCGGGGTTTCGATTCACGATCCGCCAATTCTTGCACGATCCTAAGAATGCCTAGATCAACATATATTGAATTGGAGTCGATCCAACGGTCCGAACCTGTCAAACCCGGATAACGCCTACATGATCACCGCATAGAGTGGAGCAACTTTTGTTCTTGGACCTACCTCAAAAAGTCGAAGGAAGTAGCCGGAATCGGAGGCCAAAACCGGCCTAAACTTCTATCGCTTAATTACCCACAAAAACTCAAAAATTTCTCCTAAATACCACAACCAGTAGCTAGAACACATTGAAAGGATAGAAAATCATATCAAATTCGAAGAAAATGGTAGCCGGAGGTGTCCGGACGAGCTCTGTGAAATTCCGTCAAAAACTATCCAAACCGCCCTGTTTCGTGGCCCTTTTTGGCAACCACGACGGCTTATTGAAGTTGGGATGGGCTGGAATTGAAAGAGGGAAGTGAGGTGGTTCGTTTGGGACCGGTCTTGCTTGAAACGGTGGCCGGAGTTGGGAGAAATCAAGGTTTGAAGTTGATTGGTCGTGTCCTCCAAGAGAAGAAAATCTGGGTTTTTAAAAAACTTAACTTTGAAATATTTACGGTTATGTCCCTGAGCTTCCGTAGATAATAACTTCTTTGTTACAACTTCGATTTGAGCTCACTACGTGTCTACGGACTCATCTCAACGTGCTCTACGCAACAGTCCAATTAAAATTTCCACATTCCATTCCAAACTTAAAATGACTTTTTTGCCCCTTTTATATTAAATAATATTTTAATCTTCAAAAACCTTAATTAATTCAAATCATTTTATTTTATTGTTTATTTCAATTTACTTTCTCATTTAAATTTATTTCCTCTTATGTGAATTATTTTATTACTCTTTATGACTGGGATGTTACAGTTTCACAAAAATCTTCCCCGAACAAAAGTTAACTTTTAAATCATTTAAATATTCATGGAGTAAAATTGTCTATTTCTTGAACAATATAATATTTAACTAATAATTTAGGACCTGGTTGTTACAATTGCTTCCATAGTAGGGAAATTGGGAAATTGGCGGTATATGGGTGTAAGAATGTGATTTCATCAAGGACGTCACGTCCTTTTTTTTTTCTTCAGAAAACACGTTATATACATTCGGTGTATATTGCATGTATATTGTATGTTTATTGCGTGTATATTGCTTGTTCATGGTCTGTGTATAGCTGTTTATTGCCTTTTATTACCATTGTATTGTATGTTTATTGCCAAGTTATAGCTTCTGTCATTTTTTGAGGAAAAATTAATATAAACTCTTAATTTTGACAGTACAAGGGTGTAAGTATGTGATTCCATCAAGGCCTCATATATGTGCTTGTATTGCCTTTGTATTGCCCGGATATATGGCTTATTTTGCGTAGGTATTGCCCCCATAGATGACTTGTATTGCCTACGTATTGCGCAAAAACGAGGACTCTCAAACCAATTAATGCAAAAAATATGTAGCAAAAACCAGGCAATACCACAACACTACAATGTCAACACCATAACAATACAAGAGCAATAGGGCAGCAATACAATGACAATACAAAAACTCCACATTCCCACTATAATTTCATTTGAACACATAAAAAAGGTGATATGTGCGCATTAAATGGGATATCCAATGACAAAAATATATATATATATATATATATATATACACACACACGAAGGCAATTAGGAGCAATACCATGGCAATAAGAACCCAATAGGAGGCTATATAGTGGCAATACTAACGCAATATGAGACTTTACAGTAGCAATACAAAAACTCTAAAAGTCCATCTTATGCAGGCAACGCAGGGCAAAAAATAATGTATATAATGTTCTTTCTTCAATGTATAATATAAGTAAAAGTATTTTTTCCACACAAACTTGCAAATAAATAAAAAGAACAAATTCAAGACTGAAAATTTCAACTAAATTGAATTCAATATCATTGAATGAGGACTAAATTACATGAGTGCAATATGTAGTTCCTCATAATTACAGTACACTTCCTGTAACTCAATGGAATGTTGTCCCACGCCAAATTGATGATGGTTCTCAATCACAACAATCTTCCAGAAGCCAAAAATCTAGGTCCAACTATCATGAAAAAAAAAGAACCCTGGTAGTGAACACTGCAAAAGAGATAGCAAAACAAAAAAGTTTCAGGTGCCTGCAAGTGAACCCTGCAAAAGAGATAACTGATATGGTTTATGGCATCTGCCTACATCCACCTGCAGCAATGAAACATAATTTTAGAAAGAGAAACAAGGAAGGTTATAAGAATTGGAGAGAAATTCCAGAGTGGAATGAACAAAGCAGTCTTGTAATTGGTGAATCCATTATCCAATTCCTCTACAAGCACAATCTAACTTTGCAAAAAGTGTTCTACATTGTACATGAGTCTAATTAAAGTAAGTGGTGGACATCAAGCACAATCTAGCGTTTGCTTCTTCTTAAGCTCATCATGTCACCAAATCAGATCCAATTCATAGACAGTAAAATTGGAAAATTGGAAAAATACCTTGCTGGGAAATTTGCAAAAGTGGAATTTAGGTAATTTTTTGAAATAATTGAAAATTTAAAACATTAAACCTACCGAAATAGGGAAATTCCAAATGAACAACATCAAAGCAATATCCAAGGGATATATCAGCAATATAAGTACAATAGAGTGACAATAGACACCTGATATGCAATACATAAGTAGTGTAAGGATTACTATTCACAAATGAGTCTCATGACACACCAAAAAAAAAAAAAATTCCTTTTACCTCCCTTAATTTGTCCATCCCATTTCTATGTCTCATACTTTCTCTATGTTCTCTCCATTATCAGAGCATCATTAACATGTTTAGTGTAGAACTTGGATTTTAAGCCAGAATAGCACACACGCACACAAAACTTCACAACATTACGAAGACGAATTACATAACAAAAACACAGATTGTTCATTACAACTACCCAATCCAACCATCTCAAGTTCCTATTCGAGCAAACAAATAGATCTTTCATATTGTTTAAGATATAAAAGCTAAAAGTCCCAAATACTTTGAAACATACTTGAGACTTGTATGGACTGGGTGGCATGTAATGAAATCCAGGAGGGAAATAGTGTTTGGCTATTTCAATGGGATCTGCATGGATATCATAAACAGGCTCAATAACAAATAGGTGAGAATTGCTAAAATATGAAAACTATGAGAGAATATTTGTTTGTGGGAATTTTCTGTGTATTCTTCTCCTTGTAGGAGGTCATATTTATAATACAACAAAACCTGAATGGGTAAGTAAATAATAAATTCCTAAATCTATTTACAGTAGTAAATCAGGAATTAAAGTAAATCAATTACAATTATAATAGGAATTCTTAGTGTGTAAGGAAAGTAAGTCAATATCCACAAGTCACGCCAACACTCCCCCTCACGTTGGTGCATAGATGTCGCCAATGCCCAACTGATCCAGTGAATTGTGGAATGCTTTACTGGAAATTGCCTTTGTCAAAATATCCGCCAATTGATCCTCGGATTTCACAAAAGGAAACTGAAACACTTTAGCCTCAAGCTTCTGTTTGATGAAGTGTCGATCCACCTCAACATGTTTAGTACGATCATGTTGAACCGAATTTTGTGCAATGGCTATAGCAGCTTTGTTGTCACAAAAGAGATTCATTGTGGATGTAGGTTTATACCCAAGTTTAGTAAGCAGCTTTCTTAACCAAAGAAGTTCACAAATCCCTTTAGTCATGCCTCTGAACTCGGCTTCTGCACTGGATAAAGCTACTACATTCTGTTTCTTACTCCTCCATGTCACCAAATTACCTCCCACGAATGTGAAGTAACTCGATGTGGATTTTCTATTTGTTACATTACCTGCCCAATCTGCATCTGAATAACCATCAATATTTAGATGACCATGCTTTGAGAACATAGGTCCTTTTCCAGGTGCAGACTTCAAATATCTAAGTATCCGAAGAACTGCATTCATGTGGTCTTCACTTGGACAGTGCATAAATTGACTGACAACACTCACTGCATAAGCAATGTCTGGTCGAGTATGTGACAAATAGATCAATCTTCCCACTAACCTTTGGTATCTTTCTTTGTTAGTTGGAACTTGATCCGGATATTCTCCAAGATGATGATTCTGAACAATAGGAGTGTCCGCAGGTTTGCAATCTAGCATTCCTATGTCCGTCAACAAGTCCAAGACATATTTCCTTTGAGAGAGAAATATGCCTTGCTGCGATCGAGCCACCTCAATTCCCAAGAAATACTTGAGTCCACCTAGATCCTTCATCTCAAACTCAGTAGCCAAATAGTCTTGTAGCTGTGATATTTCCTGTTTATCATTCCCAGTAATAATCATATCATCAACATATATTATTAATGCTGTTACCTTCCCTTTTCGATGTTTCAAGAACAGAGTATGATCTGAGTTGCACTGTTTGAAACCATTGTTCTTCATTGCCATGGTGAACCGTCCAAACCATGCACGTGGTGACTGTTTCAATCCATACAATGCTTTTCGTAACCTGCAAACTGTTCCACTCTGAGTAGTATTATATCCAGGAGGAATGTCCATGTACACCTCCTCCGTGAGTTCGCCATGTAGAAAAGCATTCTTTACATCAAACTGGTGTAGTGGCCAATCCAAATTAGCTGCAAGGGACAATAAGACTCTGACGGTGTTTAACTTTGCAACTGGTGCAAAAGTTTCTTCATAGTCTATACCATAGGTCTATGTGTACCCTTTTGCCACAAGTCTTGCCTTGTATCGCTCGATAGATCCATCTGCATTATGTTTTATAGTGAACACCCATCTACATCCGATAGTCTTTTTTCCTCGTGGTATAGTCTCCAATGTCCAAGTCTGATTTTTCTCAAGAGCTTTCATCTCCTCTTTTATAGCTTGGACCCACTTAGGATCTTTCAATGCTTCGGAGACCTTGGTTGGAATATGGATAGCAGACAACTAATGCACAAAAGCCTTGAGTGGTTCAGACAGCTTCTCAGTGGATACATGATTTGCAATTGGATACTTGGATGTCTTGCCAATATCAGGTGAATAACGGTTTGGTGGCTTCCCACGATTTTGCCTGAAAGGTAATTGATATCCAATAGTTTTATCCTCTAAATGCACAAGTCTAGTAGGAGTATTTACCTCAAAGATATTCTCAGGAGATTGGTTCGTTGGTACTGTTGAATGAGAGGGGGGGTCTTCATCTTGTTGTTCTGAGTTATCTGTAAGAGTATGACTCGCATCAAAAACATCTTCGCAAGGGTTAGGCGATCGATCGTTGTTTGGCAGAGAGCATTCGCACGTGCCAAACTCGGGACGATCGATTGTTATTGTTTCTTGGCCGAGAGCAATATTCTTCGTGCATAGATGAATATCCTCATGTTCCAAGCTGCTCCAATTGAGCTCTTCACTCGGTATCTCCCCCTGAAGAGTAGAATTGGATGCTGGGTCATAGAAGAACATATCTGATTCTAGAAAGGTGACATCCAAAGTGACATAGGTTCGCCGGGTAGGAGGGTGATAACATCGGTAGCCTTTCTGATGAGTGGCATAAAGCAAAAAAACACAACGAAGCGCACATGGATCAAGTTTGCTTCGTTGATTTTTGTGGAGATGAACGAAGGCCACACAGCCAAAAATGCGAGGGGTAAGCACCAAAATAGAGGGCAGAGGCCCGTGTTGCGCGAGCACTTGTAATGGAGTTTTGAAGTTCAAGACCCCAGATGGCATGCGGTTGATAAGGTGGACAGCAGTGACAACAGCATCATCCCAGTGATGACGAGGAACATGGCCACCAATGAGAAGAGCACGGGCTGTTTCAAGGAGATGACGATTCTTCCGTTCGGCAACACCATTTTGTTGTGGTGTCTGGGGGCAAGTTGTCTCATGAATAATGCCATGTGTCTGGAAGTTAGTCTGAAAATCATGATTAACAAATTCTCCACCGTTGTCAGAGCGAAGAATCTGGATTCGAGCATTGAACTGTGTTTCCATCTGTTTGTGAAAGGATTGGAACACGGAAAATACTTCATTCTTATTTTTCATCAAATAAAGCCATGTCATCCGTGTATAATCATCTATGAATGTGACAAACCAACGAATACCGGAATGAGTAGAAATAGGTGAGGGTCCCCAAACATCAGAATGAATTAAAGCAAAAGGAATAATACTTTTATTCATACTTAAAGGATAGGATGCTCTATGACTCTTGGCTAGAATGCAAGTGTCACATTTAAAATCTGAGTCCTTAAATACAGAAAACAATTCGGGCAATAAGTGTCTCATATAACCAAAAGATGGATGCCCCAAACGTCGATGCCAGAGCCAAATTTGTCGGTGCTTGTCATCAGACGGATGCTTCACACTATTGGCACGTCCCATACTGAAGTCATTCACATAGTACAGCCCCCCTCTTTGAGTACCACGCCCAATGATCTCCTTGGTGAGAATATCCTGTAGTAAACAAAAATTGGGATAAATTAGTGCACAACAATTTAGTTGTTCAGTTGCCTGACTCACAGACATTAATTTATTGGACAAAGATGGAACGAGTAGAGTATTAGAAAGGGACAGAGAAGGTGAAAGGGCAACAGTGCCAGCCCCTGTCACAGGATAGGTAACTCCATTTGCATTGGCAATACTTGTGCAGCGGGGTGTAGTGGTGTGCAAAAAATCATTCGGATCAAAGGTCATATGATCAGTGGCGCCAGAATCAATTATCCAACCAGTAGTATCTCGTAGATCAGAAGTATGAAATGCATAACCACAGTTACCTGAGACATCCGGAAGCGCGGGACGATCAGGAGGATCTACCTGCGGGAACAAGGCTAATGGGGGTTCGGTAGAGACAAGAGCAGCACGGCCAGAATTACTAGCAGTTTCTCTGAGCTTGCGAGCGCGGAGGTCCTCCCACCAATCAGGATAACCATTTAGCTTAAAACAGGTGTCACGGGTATGTTTGAGGTTGCCACAGTGCGTGCAACCACTTCCATCAGTCAGAGCCTTGGGACGGGAAGGTGGGATAGTTTTAGGAAGTGGCGCACCAGCAGCAGTAGCATATGACTGGATCTGAAGGTGGGCTGCAGTAGAGGAATTATGGGGCTGGCCGACACGAGTAGGGGGACCTGATCGAGGCGCACTCTTGGCCGCTAAGCCAGTACCAGTGGCTCGATCGGATGAACCCATCATCACTGCTTGTCGAACTTCTTCACGGCGAACATAGGCATAAGCTTGGTCAACAGTAGGGAATGGAGTCATGTGAAGAACATCACTTCGGGCCTTATCAAGACGATCATCAAGGCCATCCAAAAATATGTAAACTCGATCTTCCTGCAGAATATCATTATAGCGCTTGATATCACTTTCATACTCCATCATATTTGGACGACAAAAATCAATTTCTCTCCATAAGCTTTGGAGAGTATTGTAATAGGTTTCAATGGAGCCACCAGCTTGTCGCAGACGAGAGACTCGTCGTTTCAGATCATAAACCTGAGAAGTGTCAGTGCCATCATAGTAAGTTGTGGCAATTGCATCCCACACTGCTTTTGCCGTTGAAAATCGAATGAAATTGCCAATCAAGCTCTGCTCCAGAGAATTGATAAGCCATCCCTTCATAATAGAGTTCTCGGTGCGCCAGCGAGGAAACGTTGGAGCAGTCGAAGGAGGTTGCGGAAGATAGCCATTAATATATCCCAATTTGTCTTTGCCGAAGATATACAACTCTACAACTTGGGACCATAGGGCATAGTTGGTGCCATCCAACTTTATGCCAATCTGTGCAGCGGAAGCTTCATAGGTAATTGTTGTCGTCGGAATCGTTGTCTGATTCGGGTTCAAGGTCGTCGTCTGATTCGAGGTCGGGGTCGTCGTCTGAGTCAAGGTTGGGGTCGTCTTGGTAGGATCCTGATTTAGGATCAATTTCGAGGTCTGAGTCTGCATCTGCATTAGTTGAGCCACCTGAGCACTCAACTCGGCTATGGTTGGTTGAGAAGGAGAGGAGGAAGCAGTGGTGCTACCGCCATGAGGATTAGAAGAGTCATCCTCCCCCATGGTGGCGGCTAGGGTTTAGAAACTAGAGTCAGCAATCCCAAGATCGCCGCTCTGATACCATGCTGAAATATGAAAACTATGAGAGAATATTTGTTTGTGGGAATTTTCTGTGTATTCTTCTCCTTGTAGGAGGTCATATTTATAATACAACAAAACCTGAATGGGTAAGTAAATAATAAATTCCTAAATCTATTTACAGTAGGAAATCAGGAATTAAAGTAAATCAATTACAATTATAATAGGAATTCTTAGTGTGTAAGGAAAGTAAGTCAATATCCACAAGTCACGCCAACAAGAATTACTTTTGGGCAAATAAGGGGACGACTTTTTGAAAGCAACTGAGGGACCAGCTGAGGTGTCTACTAAAAAAGGATCATAGCAGTAAAGGAGTGCCTGGCAGGGGTATGCCTTTGAGATTGACCAGGGGTCGGCAACTGTTGCAACTGGACATTAGATTTTCTCAAAGGTTGATTTTCAAATTTAATTTTTACTGTGCCGTCTAAATATTGTTGAATATAGTCTAAATTGCTTAGACTACGTTGGATTGGAGCTGGTTGGCTCTCAGTGGCTAGGAAGTCCCAAATACTTTGAAACATACTTACTGTAGCTCTCATAAATCACAAGATCATTAAGAGTACCCAAAGCTACACCTCAGAGAGCGTTGAACACTACAATGTCTCAAGAAGCAACCATGGGAAACTGAAAACGGGAAACCCAAAGTAATGAGAAAATGCCTTTTCCTGCTTCCAAAACCATAAATATGCTAACAAATAATATTGAATTTGGTATAACAAAGCAAAAAAGAAAACACCCATCTTTACACAAAAATCCATGTTATTGTTGGTTTTGTGATGGAATATGGGGTGCTGGCTGGAAATATGAGTTGCTTCAGCAGAGTTCTTTTGTATTCTCTTAGCTTGTGTTGTTGTCACAATGATAAGCTCAAAGGCTTTTTAAATAGAACAAATATTCTAGAGAATTCTTCCTAGAGAACCTAAAAGACATTGCATAGGAACTCTACCAAATTAATTAAGGACCGCTACAGCTACTGTAATAAATAGAGATATTCTAGAGAATTAAGGAAGTGCATTAATTCCAACAGTTATCTGAGTTTAACCATATAAACAAATATACATATAATGAGAGAAAGATATGAAATTTCCTACCCATTTAGGTAATCCAGCACTGACTATATTACATGTCCATCACATAAAGAATACCGTAATTATCTGAAAGGTTCCAAAAATTAGTAAAACTGCACATATAGAATGAATTAGAACCGAGCCTTTTCAAATTTCTAGTTGTGAGTATGAGATGCAGATACATGTACATATTTCAAAACTCTATGTGTAACCAAATGCATCATTTCATTAGGAGCTTCCGAATAACTTTGAAATAAACATTGGGGATTTAGTATATAGTACCTAATGTTGCAATAAGAAGGAATGGGAGATCAAAGAATTATTTAGAAGAGACATAGTACAAGAGCAGGGACATCTCGTACTATTTGTTGCCTTGTTAACTAGATAACAAAGGCATGTGCTCAAGAAATATTGCTCTGTATTTTATATGTTGATTAAAAACCAACATTGTCCTCCTGCTTTAATATTCACTACTAAATACAAGGAAAAGATGACAGGACCCGTCCCAAATGTTCCGAAATCCGAGACGAAACTTGTAAATTTTTCCGACATCACCCCGATGTTGGGCCCACTTCTAAAACTATATCCTTTTTCCCCAAAAGGAATAAGGGTACAACACTTTCTACCCAAATTTCGGCAGAGTCTCCCCTGTAAATTGAGCATTGCCCAAAATTTCAACCTGCACAAAAACACATTTAATATCCCAACAGGCAGCACGCACAATATAATTTCATGCAATTCACATAAACGGCCTTCGGCCTTCCAATAATTCTCAACAAACTACCAAGCACACTATCAAATCAATTCATGCCTTAAACGAGGCAAACAATAAATTCAAATACGAATTATGACTACTAAATTTCAACATGCATCATTTAACTTTTCCAATCCCAATATACGAGGTTTTAACCTCCTAACACAATCACCTCTCGTTTTCACCCTAATCTCAGGACCAACGACAAGGTCCGAACCAACCTCAATAAAACATATGACTAACATTTAGTCTGCTGCTGCACCTAGTAACCTTAGGCTGCCTACGTACCCTCACTGAGGGATCAAGCCACACGTAGTTCTTTCGCTACTAAAATCCGATTCCAACACATACAATACCTTTATTCATCTCTCTGTTACTCACATAATCTCCCTATACGCTGGTACTACCAACACCACGTATGAGGTCTGTCAACAAGCCGGATAACCTACGCCACGTGCGACCTCAACATACTATCACATAATCTCCCCATACGCCGGTACAACCAATGCCACTTGTGACCTCAACATACTGTCACATAATCTCCCCATACGCCGGTACAACCGACTCCACGTATGAGGTCTGTCAACACGCCGGATAACCTACGCCACGTGCGACCTCAACATACTGTCACATAATCTCCCCATACGCTGGTACAACCAACGCCAGTATGGAGTCTGTCAACACGCCGGATAACCTACGCCAAGTGCGACCTAACATACTGTCACATAATCTCCCCATACGCCGGTACAACCAACACCACGTATGGGGTCTGTCTCAACGCCGAAAAATCCTACGCCACGCAAGACCTCAATATCATATCACAATATCTCCCCATACGTCGGTACAACCAATGCCACGTATGGGGTCTGTCAATACGCCGGATAACCTATGCCACGTGCGACCTCAACATACTATCACAATATCTCCCCATACGCCGGTACAACCAACGCCACGTATGGGGTCTGTCCGCAAGCCGGATAACCTACACCACGTGGGACCTCATATAATATCACAATATCTTCCTATACGCCGGTACAACCAACGCCATGTATGGGGTCTGTCAACACGCCAGATAACCTACGCCACATGCGACCTCACCATATTATCACATAATCTCCCCATACGTCGGTACTACCAACGCCACGTATGGGGCCTGTCTGCACGCCGGATAAACTACGCCACGTGGGACCTAACATTCACAGGGTGGTACTTATCGTGTAATCATAATCTGGGGAGGTACCTAAGGTAGTGCGTATAGCACTTCAAACTGACATTCTAGACTTTTTTTATACCTTTAAAATATATATATATAAATATATATATTAAGCTCAAAAATTGTATAAACCTCAAACAATCTAGCATCCGATAATTCTCGAATTCAAAACAAGAAATTAATATTCTAATCCTACATCATCAATAAAACTCAACAATGCTCAAGACCTGTCACTAGGGACATTATAATCCTTCTAGGAAGGTAAAACTACATCGGAAGACTCGCAGTCAACCAAGGTCTAACTACCCAATCTTGGTCAAACTGGCCCACGGGGCCCACGACCTCCAAATTCCAATCCGAAGGTTCCTATGGGTTCTACAAGGTATAGGACACTCGTCCTGCAAGTTTAGTCCAGATCAGACGGTCAGATTGCTCACAATCGCACGATCTAACGGTTAATATAAACATAAACTTTAAATTATTAAATCGGAACATCCGGGGCTCTGATTTACGATCCGTGAATTCCTACACGATCCTAGAATACCTAGATTAACATATATTACATTCAAGACCATCCAACGGTCCCAACCTATCGAACCCTAATAACGCGCAATAGTCAGTATCCGTTCGATAGTCAAACGACGTCTGAATTGAGATCCGCAAAATCCTACACACTCGTGACAACCTAAGGATCTCATCGAGACAAAGTGAAACTTCACTACCCTCACCCACGCTCTGCCACACGCTCCGGCAGCGCTGGGTGCCCAAAGCGATTACGCATCGCCAAAAAATCTCAAAACCACAACTCCAAACTCCTACCCTAGGTATAACACCCTATTTGGAGCCACTTTTGTTCTTGGACCTACCCCAAAAACTGACCGTAATCGAGATCCCAAAACCGGTCGAACCCTAAATCCAAAATCGAGCGGCTTAGGCTAAAAATTGATGCAATCCTACCCAACCATCAGCTAGAGCATGAAAAATAGGTAGAAATCCATACCTTACCCGACTGAATTGGTGAACGAAGGAGAGAGATCGAGCGGTGAGAAGTTTTGTCAAAACCGGCTCATTTCGATGTATCCGGCGAGCACAGTGGATGGGGATGGCTGAGACCAGTCGGGAAAGGACGAGGGAGAGGTGGCGGTTCGAACGGGACAGGTCTCAAGGCCGGTCGTGGACTGTGGCGGGGCGACAACCTTGGAGGGTGGCGAATGTGAAAAACGAAGGGGAGAGGGGGGCTGTTCGCGATGGGGGAGAGAGAGAGAGAGAGAGAGAAAATCTGATTTTTAAAATAAAAATCCCATTTTAAAATATTTACGATTTTGCCACTGAACTTGTTTTGCTCGTAACTTCTTCTTTTCAACTTCGAATCGAGCCCACTACGTGTCTGCGAACTCATCTCAGTACGACCTACCCAAAAATATCATTCATTGCCCCAAACTCTCTCCGGGTAAGAAAATGACCAAAATACCCCTATCCCAAGGGTAAATTTGTCACTTGAATAATTTAAATAAGGGATTAAATTTGGAGTCGGGGTGTTACAAAAGATGTAGAGAGAAGCACAAAATTAAAAGATGAAGCAATTTGCAAAAATATTTACAGTACTCATTCAGGAAACTGAATGCACAATTTGTTTGTAAACTCAAATATCTGCTATCAAAACTCCTATGAAATTGTAATAAGCAATATGACATTATAAAGTTATCAGTATTCCATCTATATAAAATAGATAATAAACTAGGGTTAATGACCAAAATGGTCCCCCAACTATTGCTCGAGTATCATTTTGGTCCACCAGGTAAAATTTTCGTTTGAATCATCCTTAAACTCTTTATTTTTTATCCAGATGGTCCTATCGTGACAGATTCCGTCACTTTTGATCACACGATGGCCACGTGACTGAGTTTTGAAGGCTATATGTGACTTTTTGAGAAGCTCTATCGTTCAAAAGCAAAATACCTACAGTTTATTCGATGTTTCTCTCATTTTAGGCGATTACCATAGACTGAAAGGGATTGTAATGCGAGTTGCTAAATTGGTCGACGCAGTAGTAGTGTGCCAGTCGCTGAATTGGTGAAGTTAGTGTGTAATTTTAGTGTTAATTTTGGAGTTCGAATTTCGGAGTTTGGGTTCGGGTTTGATTTTGGGGATTTTGGGAAATTCATTGCTTGCTAATAATGGAGTTCAAATTCCGTTCAGGTGGAAAGACTCTCAAATATGGTAAGGGCTTTTGTAATGCATTTTATGTTGTTTTTGTTTGGAAATGGATGAGTTGTACTTGTCTGGAAGTGTGGTTTCTTTATGCGTAAAAGATTCCTTTTTCTGTGTTTGTGTTTGGCTTTTTGGTTGTTTTATGTTTAAAGTAAGGGTAAAGGAATCGTTTTCCTGTATGTGGATTTGGCTTTTGGTACATTAACTGTAGAGTGTAAGCTTTATTTTGTCTGAAATGTTGAATGTGGGGTTTTTTTTTTAAATGTCTGCGGTCCCTTGGTTATTTGCTTCACACCCAAGTCAATAATTGTTGCCCTTAGCAGTAACAACAAAACTTTGACTTTAAATTAACATATTGTTGTTTCAAATTTGCAGCTACTAATGGAATGTGCACTCTAGATTTACATCATGGGGGCTGGTTTGAAAATAGGGTTTATAAAAAGGGTAAGGTCTGTTATTTGGACAATATTGTAGAAGATTTTCTGTCCTTATTAGATTTCCTGAAAATTGGGAGAGGTCTTGGGTATGATGTTGACATTTCTCAAGTTGAGCAACGTTTGGAAATTAGGTATAGAAATGTTGAGGGTGGACTAGAGCTTGTTACATGTGATACTACAGTGGTTGAAATGGTTTGTCACATACCATCCAATAAGGTTATTAAGTTATACTATAGTGAGATTCAAGACTATGATGACTATGATGTAGATGCAGAAAATTATGGTAGGGTTGTGACTCAGAATTACCAAGTGAAAGAGGTGACTTATATTGAAGATGAGGAGACTTTTGAGAATGTTGGGACGAAAGTGGCAAATGAAGATACAGCCAAAGAGGTACCAAATGAAGATGTAGGGGTAGAATTACCAAATGAAGATGTAGGGGCAGAATTACCAAATGAAGATGCAAGGGCAGAATTACCAAATGAAGATGTAGGGGCAAATGTGACAATTGATGATGAAATGGTGGATTGCCAAATGAAGATGAAGATGAGGATTCAAAAATTAAAGACAGTGATTATAAGTTCAGTGAAAATGAGACAGAGGTCAAGTCAACTGTTGGAGAGAATGTAGAAGATGAGGGGACTACTCATGGGGCTCCAAGAGAGGTGTCATCTGATGGTGCTAACACATCATAATTTGACACTGGAAATGAGACTGAAGATGAGGGTAACATTAGAAAAAAGAAAAAACTGCCAAAGTTTAAGCAGCATAGAAGAGATGTGGAAAAATCCAGAGTTTAGATTGGGAATGAAATTTGCAAACAAAAAACTATTGATAGAGGCTATCAGCATGCAATTATACATGGTAGGGAAGTGAAATTGATAAAAAAAAAACACAAGAGACGAGTTCATGCAAAATGTGTGCAAGGCTGTTCTTTCCAAGTATATGGATCAAAGATTGATACAAAGGAAGGGACATTTGCAAAAAAAACTTTGAGCATAGAACATCAGTGTGGAAGAGTAGACGAGCTTAGGTATACCACATCATACTGGCTTTGTGACAAATATGCAAACAAGCTCAGGCGGAACTCAGAGTTTGATATGAAATCATTTCAAGACGATGTGTTGGAAGATTACAAAATAAATGTCACAAAAATTCAAGTTTATAGGGCAAAGAGGCTGGCCAAAGATTTAATTGAAGGTACTTACAAAGAACAATATGCTAGTTTGTTTGATTATGCAGAAGAATTGAAAAATGCAACAAAGAGTAGTACAGTGAAGATTAAAACTCGGATTGTGAAGGGTGAGACAGTGTTTCAGAGGATATATGTGTGCTTGGCTGCCTATAAGAAGGGATTTTTAGAGGGTTGCACCCTGTTATTGGTGTTGATGGCTACCATTTTAAAGGGTCTTATCCTGGATAGATCTTGACGGCTATTGGGGTGGATGAGAACAATGGTTACTTCCCAGTAGCTTATGTTGTGGTTGATATTGAGAGTAAAGACTCTTGGATTTGGTTTTTCAATCTGCTTATTGAAGATTTAGGGATTACAAATTGAAGAGCTTGGGTAGTCATTAGTGACAAACAAAAGGGACTTGTACCTGTCATTGAGGCAGTACTTCCAACTGCAGAGCACAAGATGTGTGTGAGACACTTGTACAGTAACTTTAGGGCATCACATACTGGTTTTGCTCTGAAACATATTTTATGGGCTGCAGCAAGAGCTACTACTGTGCTTGGTGGGAGGCAGAAATGGAGAAGATGAAAAATGAGGATGAGGAAGCTTGGAAGTGGTTGAAGAAGAGACTTGCAAACAATTGGAGCAGATCTCACTTCGAGTCACATTTTAAATGTGATATTTTGTTGAATAATCTATGTGAAAGTTTCAATGCAGCCATACTAGATGCAAGGGATAAGATAATTTTGAGCTGCTTGGAGAGGATAAGGGTGTATGTCATACTTAGAATGGCTAGTAGGAGGTCTGCATCTAAGAATTGGAGATACTCTTTTAGGCCTAGGATATTCAAGATAATTGAGAAGAATAAGTTAGGTCCATCACAGTGCATTCCTAGATTGGCTGGTGAGAAATTGTATCAAGTGAGCCACATTTATGGTGGAGAATTTGCTGTAGACCTTAGAGCAAAGACATGCTCTTGTAGGAGGTGGAATTTATGTGGAATACCATGTCTCCATGTAATCTCAGCAATATTTCAAAGATGTGAAAACCCAATTGCTTATGTGGATGATTGTTATGAGTGATTCACCCCATCCCTTCAATTGACCAATGGAGTAAATGTGGTCTTCCTCCAATTAAACCTCCACTTTACAAGCAACAACCGGGTAGGCCTAAAAAGGTTAGGACAAAGGAGCCTTGTGAGGTTGAAATACCAGCCCTTATCCCACCAAACCCTAGGCCTCTAAATTATATTGCCCCACCAGCCAAGCTTAGAAGGGTTTTCATTCAAATAAGATGTCGTGGATGCATTCAAAGATGCCATAATAGAGCAACATGTGACAGACTAAACAATGAAAACCAACAGGTATGACTGTTAGACACCTTGTTTAGTTCTATGTTATGGACCAATTGCTTAATAATTTTCTTACATTTGCATATTAATGCATCTTCAGCCCAAATGGAGCAAGGTTCTTCTTCAGCCCAAATGGAGCAAGGTTCTTCTTCACAACCACTACAAGCTTCTTCACAAGCAGGATCTAGCACAGTCAGAGGGAGAGGCATGAGTAGAGGAAGAGGCATAAGTAGAGGGAGAGGCGTAAGTGGAGGAAGAGGCAATGTTGCCAAAGCCACTGTTTACCCAAATTCACAACAAAGTGTAAGCTTTATTTTCTCAACCATTCAATTTTTTATTGCTTAAGTCATTCAAAAACAATAAATATCAGTAACTTTTTCAAGTGACAAGAGGTAATGGACAAGTCTTACCATCTTCACATGTTGGCTTAGGAAGAGGTTTACCATCTTCAAAGCTAAGTGCAATTAGAGGAAGAGGCTTAGGAAGAGGCATAAGTAGAGGAAAAGGCTTAGGAAGAGGCATAAGTAGAGGAAGAGGCTTACCATCGTCACAGCCAAGTGTTATTGTCATTTGGTTTAATTCTTACTCGTTTGACTAATTAACAATTTTTCAACCATTACACACCTGACATTACTACATTGTTTAGGTGGCAAGAGGAAAGGGACAAGGAAGAGCAGATTGGGACAACATTTCCCATGATAATAACATGGCCTAAAAATAAGGGAAGCTATTGCCAAGGGTGTCATATGTTGTGTATTTTGGGATATGTACTTTTCTGGGCAAGGGGATTTTGTGTAATGGGTCTTGAAAGCTGAGTTTGGATTGTGTAAATGGTTTTGAGTTTGAAGGCCTAAAACTGTGTAATCGCTTGCCTATTCTAGGTTAGGTACTTTTCTGGGCAGAAGGATTTTGTGTACTTTGTCTAATTGATTTTGAGCTAGAGGGGCTCAAACTGTGTAATTGGTTGTCTATTTTGGGATATGTACTTTTCTAGGCAAGTGAATTTTGTGTCCTTTGTCTAACTGGTCTTGAATGGAACAGCTCAAACTCTGTAATTGGTCTTCAATGGTTTTGAGTTAGAAGGGCCCAAACTTTGTAATTGGAATATTTGGAATGTTTACTCAGTTTCTGTGCATCTCCCAGATATTCAAATAACCCAAATTCAAGAAAATTTTAGAACACTAATGGACATTCATTCTACAATTGAAACAGAAGTCTTCACCATTACATTCAAAGAAACAAACCCCATAACATAACAATTAAAACTTCCCACTCATCACAAATGTTATAAACAAACCCCAACAAAAAATCAAGGAAACCCACATTATCAATTGTCTTTGCCCATGAGCCCATTCCAAAACCCTTTTTTTTTTTCCTGAACCATTTCTTTCAATTTCTGTTGCAGTTCTTTCTTTTTTGCTTCCACAGATCTCAATTGTTCTTCCTTTGCTCGACCTTCCTCCTCCATTGCTCTAAGTCTTCTAAGCAAACCAGGGACCACTTGTTTTCCTCTTGGACAAGTTTCATTTTCACCCACTCGAAAAAATGCATACCTTTTCTGCTATTCTGGAAATAAAATCTTACTCAATTTCAGACCTCAACAAGCAATTACAAATGAAAAAGAACAACTTTTGCAACCCGAATAATAACTTACCCAATTTTTATCACAAGCATCGAATCTTCTTACTGGGTTCAAATCTGTCCATGAAGTCCGACGAATTATCTTTGTCTCATCGACGCAGTACCAACTTGTGCCACTTGAGGTCGTTGAAATCTCCGACATTGCAAACCTAGGGTTCTAATCTGGGGGTTTTGGTAAAGCTTCCAACAGAAATGGGAGGGAAAACATTCCTATGTTGGCTTGGTCGTTTTAAAGGAGGGTACTCACCTAAAAATACGGTTTTTTCCTTGATTTCATGGAATAATACACATACTTTGACGGTAGGATCATCTTGATACAAAATAAAGAGTTTAAAGACGATTCAAATGAAAATTTTAGTTGGTGGACCAAAATGATACTCGAGCAATAGTTAGGGGACCCTTTTGGTCATTAACCCTAATAAACTACATACTAGAAGCAAATCCTTTCAAGCTTATCAAGTAACCACCAACAAATTCAGTATGAAACAATCATAAATTGCGTAATGGAAACGAAAACAGATATTTCATTCCTAATGGAAACAAAAACAGATTATTCAGCCATAATGGAAACACCAAGAGAATCAGAAACCCATCAATGTCTCATTCAATCACAGAAACCCAAAAAAAAAAAAAGAAAAAAAAAAGCAAAACCAATATCAGAACTCACCACAGTGAAGATCGATGATGAAGGCATTTTGGCTTTGCAGTGGAAGTCGATGACGGAGTTGGCGAGTCACAACCATGGCTTCACTGTGGAGGCCGACGACGAAGGTGGCGAGTCGTGGTAGCTAAGGTCTGGTTCTGATATGTGAGTTGGAAAATATAACTAATGGGAGATGAGGTTATGCGAGATTCGATGGTGGAGCTGGATTTCTTGTGAGGTTTCGCAGAAGGATGAAGAGGAAGAGGAAGAGACTAGAGAAAGGATAGGATTTCAGAGAGCAACGAGTCTGAAGAAAAAATAATAATAAGTGAATGATGGGCAATAGGCCTGTCAATAAGGTTTTTATACGAGGCATTTGTGATTAGGTTTCAAAATAGGGACATTAGTGAAAAAATTAGGTGTGCCAGGGGCAAAGCTGCGTATGTCCCTTTTATGTTTATTTGTTGGTTTATCGGGAAGTGGTGAAACCAAAGAGTCCTTGGCGCAGAGTTGGAGATGCCTTCTAACCCAAAGCCTGTCATCTTCCTTGCTGTTTATGAATGGTATATTTCTGTTCAAAGGGCAATTAAGCCTAAGATTAAAATCCAGATTATTAAGCATATCTACCATGAACAAAATGTAGCCACAGATGCTTTGGCTACCAGAAATTATAATCTTGGCCCTGGGCTCCATCTCTATGATGAGGTGCCACAGGCCCCGTGCTTTTGTTCTATAATTGTTTGGCTTTGGGCTTTTAGCCCCACCCCCCCCCCCCCCCCCCCCCCCCCCCCCACTTACCCCAAAAAAAAAAAAAAACCAAAAAGCCCAGATTATGATATCTTGGAACCCTCCTGAGATTGGGCAATTTAAGCTTAATGTGGATGGGACTTGAAAAACTGCCTCTGGTGCGATGGGGCTGGAGGTCTGCTCAGGGACTCTTCCGAGGACTGGATAAGAGGATTTGCTGTTAATCTTGGGAAAAGTCAGATCTTGAATACACCCACATTTAGATGGACATTTTAAAAGTTCAAACAGGTCAAGATTGAATACACCCAAACTGTTATAGACTTTTTAAAAGTATAAATCCAAATTGAATACACTGGATTTTTAAAATCTTTTTAAACGCTCTAAAATCGTAATTGAATCCCCCCTAGCCACCGCCCCCTGCGGAGCCCCATTTGGTTCATGGGAAAGGAGACTTGGGGATGAGAAATTACTTTATCATGTTTGGTAAGTTTAGGCATGGAAAATCGTTGATTGGCCTATGGGAAAGTAGGGGGGAAAGTAAAGCTATCCTCCCAACTTGGGTTTTGTTTTCCCTCCTCATGGGAAAGTTTGGGAAAGCCAATATTAAATAAACATTTTGTCCCATTAACAATTTAGAATTACAATATATCATTAAATGCATTCTTTTTATTTAATTTAATATGAGTATAATTGAAAATTTACACAAAATTTGTTTTCCATTCATACTCAAAACAAATATGGGAAAAGAAATAAAGTGATATCTCCTGGGTACTTTCCCAGAGTTACCAAACGTGAGAAAGGAATCTTCCATTTCCTATCCATTGTGAAATGATTTCCCCTCAAACTCATTCCGTGAACCAAATTGTGTTTTCTGTCTGGGGCTTTTAGCCCCCCTTCTTCACCCAAAAAAATAAAATAAATTGATTTCCTGTTTTACCCTTGTGCAAACAAAAACACCAAAACCCAAAACGAAACCCAAATGATGTCAATCCACAAACACCCCCTACCCTTCTAACACAAAAAAAGAGAAGGTTGTTTACAAAACAAAACCACCACCATCCTAAAATTAAAAATAGAACCAACTTTTACCCAAAAAGGAAATTAAAAAAACCAAATCTCTGATTCCTTCAACCCTTTTTTTTTTTTTGGGACAGAAGATTTCATCAACCCTTGATTTCCTTAGAAAATGCTGTTTTATTTATGGGGTTAGCTTTGAGTTTTGATAAAGTTGTGCGTTTTGGCTGTTACTTTGAATATTTTTTATTTTTTATTTTCCTTTTTCCAGATCAATTTTTCTCTCCTTTCAGCTGTATGTCTCTCCAGCTCTAACCATTGTTATACTCAATCTCAAGTGGCTTACCATTGTTTTCTTTATTATTTGAAAATATTTTGGAAGAATACTAAAGAAAGTAAATGAAATTAAAATTGATTGTTGAACGATGCTGATAATATTTATAAATAAATAAAAACAAATTTGTTGTAAAAGTAAATAGAGAAAGTATATATATGAAAGGTAAGAGTAGTTCTCAATAGCTCAATGCTTAAGTGTCTTATTCATCTTTAGTGCATACTATTTATAGGCATAGGAAATACATTTACCACCCTTAAGTAGTGCGTTACAAATCATAATAACGTATGATAAATATGGTATTTAGTGCATAGGTTATAACCCTATAATGATAGGTATATTGAAGGATATAATGGAGGAATTACAATGGATTTATGGTGGGCATCCATAACCTTTGAGGTTACAACACTCCCCCTTGGATGTCCACCGTGCATGGAGTATGCCTCAATAAAACCTTGCCAGTAAAACCCGGTGGGACAAAACCTAGACGAAGGCAAAAGAGTACATATCCATATGTAATATAGAACGTGTGACACTGCCTCATTAAAACGTTGCTTGGAAAAACCCAGTGGGATAAAAACTAGAACGAAGAAAAAAGAGTACAATGTGAAGGTCTCAATTATGACACGTTGTTTGGATGTGGTCACCAAATTCAAGCCAAACCAAATCAAGTGGAAACCCAAAGGCCTAGCCAAAACAAAAGATATTGTTGTTTAAAATAACAATAGTCAAATAATAAATAAATAGAATGGCAAGATTCACAAGCTTGGCTTGGGGCCAACCAAGGGGTTTAAAAGAATGAAGAACTCTCACCGCCAAAAATCAGCTGAAGTGTAGGTTTCCTTCAATGGCAGCTGGAATAGTAAAAGGATGGTGAGTTATTGAGCTGAGATTTTTTTATCAAGCTACAGCAGCTGGGTTTCAATCCTTGGGTGATGTCAAGAAGGCCTGAGCCAATCTCCACATTGATATTTGTTTTTGAATTGAAAAGCCAAGCCCCACATTGATATTTATGTTGTGAGTTGAAAGGTTGGCTATTCAAAGCCAACCTGTCGCTGATCAGGTCGCAAGTTTCAATAACATTAATATTATATATTATTTCAATTGGCTATATATATATATATATATGACAGTCCTGATCTCTTGGACCACAGGAGTCCAAGAGATTGTGGTCACTCACCGTTGGATATTAATCTAATGGTTCAAAAAAGTTTCTTAAAAGGAGTTCAAAATTGAGTGAACCGTTGAATTTACATCCAACGGTGAGTGACCACAAATCTCTTGGACTCCTGTGGTCCAAGAGATCGGGACTGATATATATGATAGGCTAATTGAAGGTTTCGACTTGGCTGATTGAATGGCCTTTTGAAGTTGTTTGGATAATGAACTTAGCTAGGAGAATGAAGGAAGAGTTGGTTGGGACAAGTCAAGGACTTGGCTGGAAGAGTGGTCAAGTCAGACCCATGTGGGTCGGCAAGAATTTGGAAGACAAAAATGGTCCTTGGCTTTGTGTAATGGTTTTGTGGCTCACATATATAATTATTAATTATTATATATGTAGTCTTATTAAAATTGGAATATTAAGTGTTTTCTTAATTTAAAGATTTTATGGCTCGTCACGAGTTGGTCATACGTTAAAGAAGTTTACGCAATTCATTGGGCTCTCATGCCTCCCCAACATCGGTGTATTATTTTCAATTAAGACTAGGACTCCGGAAGCCATGATGTCTCACCATATGTCAAGCCAAGTCCTCGGAGGTCCAAGCCTAACCTGCAAAAGTAGGTCCAGAACCTCTGGATATTTTCATGCACGTGACGAGATCCATCCAAGAAAGCAATCAAAGAGAGTAATGTCAATTCCATGAATTTAGGAAGCCACACAAGGAAAGATTCTGAACGAGGTTGACCTTTTGGCCATTTAATGGCCAGCCCATGGGCTGACGAATGCCCCTATATAAACTACATCAGACAAAGAGCAAGAGCCCCTCGACATCAAACACACAAACTTACTTTTTGTCCTTCAATTTTCTATCCCTAGACTAGGTTCTTATTTTCCAAGCAAGTAGACTAGATCAGTTCTTCACTTTCGTTAGTGTAAGTTTAATTTCTTGTATTTTCCATTACTTTGTTTTAAGATTCAATTTTATTGCTTTATTGTTAATTGTTATTGAATTTGCTTTAAGCTTAATTTAATTTCAAATTGCTTTATTTTATTGCCTTTACCATTTATATCGTTCTTATTTTGTTCTTCTCTTAATTTAAGTTTATTTATCGCTTTGATTACTTTATCGCACTTCAATTTTCGTCTTTAAATTTAATCGCATATTTTAATTTAATTTGCATCGTTATCATTAAAAATCTCAAAAATACTAAAGTACCTATACGAAACCTAACCATCCTCGACCCCGAGGAAGTGAAAGAACCTAGGCCAAGAGGAGGTTCCTTGCTTGGCCTATCAATCGGCTGGTTAGAAGTCAAAAGCATGAACACAACAATCCAACCTTTTCCATTCAAGCCAGTCAGTGGCTTGGTGATGGCATGCCTATGCAATCTAAAAGAAGAAGGACCAAAAACTCCTTCAATCGGCCTACCCGGCCGAAAAGAGGGAAACACACGCTCCCCCTGATGTTGGCAAAAGATCCTTAAGTTGACGCATTCTAATATTGTTGACCATCTTTCTGAATGTTGTAGTTGGCCATGCTTTAGTAAATAAATCTATAAAGTTGTTACCGGATTGTATTTGTTGAACATCTATGTCACCATTCTTCTGAGTTCATGCGTGTAGAAATTTTTTGGGGAAATGTGTTTGGTTCTGTCACCTTTGATGTATCCATTTGTAATTTGAACAATACAAGCAGCGTTATCTTCATATACTAATGTTGGAGAATCTTTGATTGACAACCCACTTGTTTCTCGAATATGTTGTATCATAGATCTGAGCCATATACATTCCTAGCTTGCTTCATGCAATGCTAATATTTCAGAATGATTTGAAGAAGTGGCTGCTAATGTTTGCTTTACAGACCGCCATGATGTAGCACCACCACCACAAGTGAACACATACCTTGTTTGTGATCTAGCTTTATGTGGATAAGAAAGATAACCAACATCAGCATAGCAAACTATTTGAGATGTTGACCCTTTTGAATAAAATAAACCCATGTCAGTTGTTCCACGAAGATACCGTAGTACATGTTTAACACAATTCCAATGTCTTTTAGTTGGTGCAGAGCTATACCATGCTAATAAGTTGACAGGAAAAGCTATATCAGGCCGTGTACAATTTGCAAGATACATTAAAGCTTCAATTGCACTAAGGTATGGTACTTTAGGACCAAGTAATTCTTTGTTATCTTCTCGTGGGCGAAAAGGATCTTTCTTTACATCAAGTGATCGAACAACCATGGGGCTACTTAATGGATGGGCTTTACCCACATCAAATCGTTTTAAAACTTTTTCTGTATATGTTGATTGATGGATAAAGATTCTAGTTGGTAAATGCTCGATCTACAGGCCAAGACAAACTTTAGTCTTCCCAAGATTTTTCATCTCAAATTCCTTCATTAAATAAGCAGCAGTCTTTGTAAGCTCTTCAGGAGTTCCAACAAGGTTTAAATCATCCACATATAATGCAATAATGGCAAATCCACTTCCAGATCTTTTAATAAAAACACATGGATAAATTGGATTATTTACATATCCTTCTTGTATAAGATATTCACTAAGGCAATTATACCACATTCTTCCGGATTGCTTTAATCCATACAAGGATCGTTGTAACTTAATTGAATACATATCATGATATTTTGGATCATTTGCTTCAGACAATTTAAAGAGATCTCTTCTGATGTATGTACTTCTTCTGGTGTATGTGCCTCTACAAGGACTATATCTGCATCAATTTTAAACTGGTCAGTTTTTGGCTCATCAAGAGTACTATTTTGTATTGGATTTTTATCTTCTTCTAGAATAGACATTTCTTGTGTCCTTTTCTTCCAGGGATTTTTTATCTTTAGCACCAACAGGACGACCACGCTTCAAGCATACCTTTAATGTACTATCATATTGACCTTCAGAGACATCAATCCGTGCTGGAGTATTTATAGCTGGTATATGAGATTTTGTTACTTTCTTTATGTCAGTAAAGGCATTCGGTAATTGATTTGCTATACTTTTCAAATGGATGATCCTTTGAACTTCACATTCACTTTGATTTGTATGTGGATCCAAATGAGATAATGATGATGCATTCCATGTAATTTCACGCCGTTCTTCAGGAAGCGACACCTTTTCTCCCCCTAACAGCGGCAAAATTGTCTCATCAAAACGGGAATCCGCAAAGCGTGCTGTAAACATATCACTCGTCAGGGGTTCAAGATATCTAATTATGGATGGAGAATCAAATGCAATGTAAATTCCAAGATGTCTTTGAGGGCCCATTTTAGTTCATTGTGGTGGAGAAATAGGAACATAAACAGCACAACCAAAATTTTTTAAATGAGAAATATTAGGTTGTTGGCCCAAACCAAGTTGTAATGGAGAATATTGATGATAAGCAGTTGGACGGATGCGAACCAAAGATGCAGCGTGCAATATAGCATGTCCCCAAGCAGAAATGTGTAATTTTGACCTTAAAAGTAAAGGCCGAGCAACATTTGAAGGCGTTTGATAAAGGACTTTGCTAATCCATTTTGAGTATGTGTATGTGCAATCGGATGTTCAACACCAATGCCAATGGACATGCAGTAATCATCAAATGCTTGAGATGTAAACTCGCCAACATTATCAAGACGAATTGTCTTAATTGGATAGTCAGGAAATTGTGCCCTCAATTTGATTATTTGAGCAAGAAGCTTAGCAAATGCAATAGAACGAGTAGAAAGTAGGCAAACATGTGACCATCTTGATGATGCGTCTATTAAAACCATAAAATAATGAAATGGCCCACATGGTGGATGAATAGGTCCACATATATCCCCCTGGATTCGTTGTAAAAACGTTGGGGATTCACTAGCACCTTTCAAGGGAGATGGTTTAATAACCAATTTTCCTCGTGAGCAAGTCTGACATGGACAGTCACTAGATAAAAGAATCCTCTGGTTCTTTAATGGATGATCATGTGAATTTTCAATTATTCGACGCATCATTGTTGACCCCGGATGGCCAAGTCGGTCATGCCAAAGCATAAAAAGCTTTAGATCACTGAACTTCTGGTTCATTATGATATTTGATTCTATTGCACTTATAGTTGTATAATACAAGCCAGATGAGAAAGCTGGAAGTTTATCTACTACAAGCTTTTGGCATGAAACTATAGAAGTAATAAGCAGATATTCTTTACTCCCCTCATTTGTAGTTTCAATATGAAACCCATTATTCCGTATATTCTTAAAACTAATCAGATTTCTTCTGGATCTGTCAGAATATAAAGCCTTTTTGATATAAATATGTGTTCCTCCAGGTAATATTATATTTGCTCTTCCAGAGCCTTCGATTAGCTTTGCACTACTTGAAAGTGTATTCACATTGGATTTTACTAATTTTAAGTTTGAAAAATATTTCTTATCCCGAAGGATTGTATGTGTTGTTGCACTGTCCACCAAACATACATCTCCATCATGCATCTTGGAATTGCTCAAAGCATTGACATTTTCCATGCTTCTTCATTTAAAGAAAAATACATATATATAATAAGTTTATGAATAAATATAACAAAAGTAAAATATAATAAAAAAATAAAATAAAATAATGAGATCATAGATCATTTTATTGAATTGAAAGCATTACAAATGAAAACTTAAACTTAAATCATAAGTTCATATCGTTTTATTGAATTGAAATAAAGCAACCTAATATAGCAACATAAAATTAGTCAATATTGGAGTTTCCATCATTGGCATCATCATCACCATCCTTCATATTTTCATAACCAACATTGATATTTCCATCATTGTACGAATGGTCAAATGTGCCGCTTGGTTCCGCAAAGAAATATGACACATCCAAATGGGTGATATCCATTGGCTCGGTGAAATTATAAAAAATATTGCTGAAATCGATGAAGTTTGTTTCTTTCTCTCTTTTCCTTTCCCTTAATTGATGCTTGATAATGATTAACTAGGTGTTTTGTTGTACGATAGGTACTAACCAATGTCCTTTCATGCCACACCTATAGCAAGCCTCATCACTTTTCTTTTCAGAATTAATCTGCACACCTTTCCCCTTTCCTTGTTTTTCTTCATTGTTATTCCACTTCTGGTGGTATAGTGCACTTTTCTTACATGAGGTATGATTGTGACCACCTCAATTTCGAAAATTATAATGACCACGACCACGACCATGATTGCTTGCATTCATTTTCAGGGAATGATGCACTTGCATTTGCTTTTGGAAATGGTTTTGAGCCAGTTGGGTGGGAATGATGGTTTTTCCTCAAAACACTACTACAAAAAGTGAAAAAGACGACCAGAAAACAACGACGGTCTAAGTGAAAACCGTCGTGGTTTTTAAAAAGACGACGGTTCTAAAAACACCGTCGTGTAATACAACCTTAGACAACTAAAAAATGGAGATTCAAATGGCTGTTCAAAAACAACGACGTACATAATTAAACAACCGACGTCTATTTGAAACAGATTTCCGCAGTGTAAAATCAATGCCAACAAAGAACGGCAGAAGTTATGAATCGACCGACGTAGAAAGTAAAGACGACGATTTCAATAAAAACTGCCGTTTTTACTCATAAAATAACACGACGAGGTTTTCGTATAAGACGCCGTATAATTACAAACAAATCCACGGCTTTAAAATACAAAATATCGCCGTATTAAATTAATGTACAACGACGGAAAATATAAATATATCGACGTCATTCTCTTATAGTTCTACGACGTTATCTTTAAATCGTACAATAAAATTTAACGTCGTATTTATTCATTTTATACGTCGTACCTTTAATTTTAACCGTCGTCTTAATAAGAATTTTTGTTAACAATTTTTTTCTTTGATTTTCTTATCCTATGTCGGTAGATCTACTTAATGACAAGAATTGAAATAACCACGATGGTTTATATAGAAAACCGCCGACATAATCAGATTTGTCTGAGATCCCAAGGGTTACGAAATCTTACCAGATGGAACTCTGTTCCACATCATAATCTTAACAGATGACACAGATTTGCAAATATTGCGTCGTGTTATTTTACAAATTCTAGAACATTAATTTTCCTCATTTTAAATTTCCTTGGGAAAGAAAAATCTATTTATCATGCTTTGTAATTGAAAACTAAAACTGAAAGAATACGGGAAAAAAACTCTATTTATAATTTAAAAATAAAATCCACGTCGGTTGTAGTACACTTAACGACGTTTAACAAAATAATCTACGTCTGTAATTATAAATCTACCGCCATCTTACCTTAATATAGATGACGAGAAAAGACGACGGTAGAATAGAAAACAGCCGTTGTTTCAGTTTCTTTAACAGTTTGGTCCTTTATCTTTCTGCAGGACTTGTATAGTTCAAAGCATTGACAATGTCTTCATCATATCTCCCAGCAACTACTGATTCGATTGCTCATGCTTTAGAGTCCATCTGAAGCCATTTCTATTCTTTATCGCATTCTTGAAACCCATCTTCTTCTTCTGAAGCTCTACGGATAAAGGAAGAGGCTATCACAAATCTGACGGATCTTCTTAGCCAAGAAAATCAAGAAGATTTCCATGAGAAGCGAACTTTCCTTCGACAGCGAGTGGAGGCCAGGATTGCATCTCTTTTGATGGAAAGCAAGGAGTATTCAGAAGCACTAAGTGTCCTATCAGGCTTGATCAAGGAAGTGAGAAGGCTAGTTGACAAGCTTCTTCTTGTGGACATATATTTGATGCGAGTAAGCTCAATTTCTCTTTGAGAAAGACATCCAAATTATTGTCTTTGAGACGTGAGAGACTGAGAGAGGAAGAACTTGGAACCTTAAATGTAAACCGAAAATGAATGAAAGCGACAAATTTATAGAATAAATTTTTAAAACCAACGGCGGTCCTTACAAAAAAACCGCTGTTTAAATTGTAAAATCAACGTCGGTATTATCGACGTATATTACAGAAATCCACGTCGGTAAATTAATAAAAACGACGTGTTAAATAATCTACCATGACGCGAGTTATTACTTATGTACTTTAATTTTTGAGTTTACTACGACGGTACCTACAACACTACTGTCGTATTTATTTACCACGTCCGAAGTTAAATGTACCGTCGTATTTTGTAATTTATACGTCGTAGTTATATGTAACCGCCGTATTATTTTTTTGAAATGGTTTTATATGTAAGCAACTTTTCGTCTACCCACTACTACAAAAAAGCAAAAAGACGACGGTAAATCACCGTCGTGTATTCGGTTTTTCAATGGTCGTGGAATTCACCGTCATCTTTTCCCTCATAAACCACGATGCTAAATCACCGTCGTTGTTACAATATACAACGTCATCAACAAATACAAAACGACGTCTTTGTACTGCAAAAAGATCTAAAAAAGCAGTCGAGGATGAGAATAGACGACCAACTCTCTAAACAAACCGTCGTTAAAAAGGAAAAATATGACACATATTAACAGAACATGGCCGCAAGATAGACATACAACGACGAAAATTAAAATAAGACGCCATTAAATATCATTTTCACGACAATAAAAAATATGTCGTCTTTAAATACATTAGAAGACGACGTTATTGATACCTACTACGTCGCCTATATAAAAATAACCGTCGTAAAATAAATTTTCCACTTCGATTTTTCTATAAAAGATGACGTGGAAATAGTTGTCAGTGTCATTATTTATGACGTATATATTTATAGAGTAGACGTTAAACAACGAAACAACGTCGGTTACAAATATATGAGAGTCGTATTACAAAATTTATACGTCCTATTTTCAGAAACAAACAACGACGATAAATATTAGACGTTGTTAAATAAAACAACGTCGAAAACAAATAAAAACAGACGTGTTTAGTCTGCTAAAGTTCTAAAAAATAGTCGAGGATGAGAATAGACGACCAACTCAAACAAATCACCGTCGTTAAAAAGGAAAAATATGACACATATTAAAAGAACAAGGCCGCAAGATAGACATACAACGACGACAACTAAAACACTACGCTGTCAAATATAATTTTCACGACAAGAAAAAATATGACGTCTTTAAATACATGAGAAGACGACGTTATTGAAATATACTACGTCTCTTATTTACAAACAACCGTCGTGAAATAAATTTTCCACTTCGATTTTTCTAAAAAAGATGACGTGGAAATAGTTGTCAGTGTCATTATTTACGACGTATGTATTTATATAGTTGACGTTGAAATGCGAAACAACGTCGGTGGCATTTATATAGTCGACGTTGTATTTATATGTATTCATTACTCACGACGCACTTATTAATATAGACGACGTTGAACTTCTAAACAACGTCGGTTCCAAATAAATGAGAGCCGTATTACAGAACATATAGACGGCGTTGATTATGATGAGAGCCGTATTACAAATAACGTCGTTTAATTGATATTAGACGGCGGTTATAATGAATTACCGTCGGAATTCATTTCGTTCCTCTTCGTTTATAAAAGAACTTGCGACGTGGAAAATGTATGATGACGTCGTATTTTTTAACGTTCAGATTATATATCTCGTTTTTTAGACGTCGGTATTATGGGATTGGAGTCGTGTTATTTTGAATTACATGGCGGTTCTTAATCCTTCCCCGACGTGATATCCTGAATAATTGCTTCACAATAGCGTCGTGGTTCTTCATTGTTACGTTGCTTTAAGACGTCGGTAAATATGCTGAATAACTGGTGCACAATAACGTCGTGTTTTATTTGAACGTAGAAAGTGAAGAAATCACATTACAATATATTACAAAATTAATGTCATACATTGCCAATTACATAAGCATCATTCAATCCATATATCTTCACACCCATCTCGAATATTTTGACCGCCTAACTCACCCACCAGTTCATCAAATGTGTCAACATTTGGCATCCCTCTAGTAAATGGCTCACACTCAATTATCACATCACCTAAGACTTCATCACCAATAACATCATTATATTCTCTATTAGGCATTGATAACACTACCGACCAACCACGATGCATCGGGTCGTCAACAAAAAATATTTGTTTGACTTGAGAAGCCAAAACAAATTGGTCATTCCTATGTCCAATTTTACTCAAATCTACAAGGGTAAATCCAAGTTCGTCGACTACAAGACCAGAACTATCTATCCAATCACACCTAAAGACTGGGATTGTAAACTTTTGGTAGTCAAGGTCCCAAATTTCTTGAATGACACCATAGAAACCCATATTTGAGAGAATTGGGTTTTTATCCTTGGCACTAGCAACTTGCATGGTATGTGCAAGTAAATAAACTCCACTATTTTGAGTTGTCCGCACATCATCTTGTGCCTTGATATTGAATTTAATACCTTTAATAAGATAGCTCCTATATAATGGCACTGCCATGTTTGGACCAGCTGCTAGCCACCTTAAATTTTCTGATACGCCATGATTGTCTTCCTCAAGTTCACTTTGAACCTGCAAATTAATCATATATCTTAATTCAATCTAACATAGAAATAAGAAGAAAATTAAAAGAGAAATATGTTATTCAACAACATATACCTTGAAGCGTAGCCATTGAATGAAAGTGCTATTGTGCTTATCCTGCAGCCACTTTGTTCTCTTTCTAAATTTTGGATAAGCAGTCTTGATGTGGATCATATGTTGCCTACATGACACGAAAAATTCAAGCATTACGGTCCCAAATATAGAAGATAAACATAAGAAATAATTTAAAATCAATAAGTTAAAGAATAAAACTCATACGTACTCGATATAAGGTAGGACTTCCTCCGTATTCTCCAAGACATATAGATGTGCTTGATTCAACAGGTCCTGATCAACTACGCTCACTGTGCAACCTGATAATGGTGAAAGTCCCATCTTTTGGCTTGAAGGCACTCCAACTGTACTAACATCAGATAAATGCTGAGTACAAAACTCTACTGCTTCTTCAGCTATATACCGCTCAGCAATGCAACCTTCGGGACGAGTACGATTCTGAACATACCCCTTCAGCACTTTCATATATCTTTCAAACGGATACATCCACCTAAAATATACTGGCCCACATAGACGAACTTCTCTGACAAGATGTACTACTAGATGAACCATGATATCAAAGAATGAAGGGGGAAAGTACTTCTCAAGCAAACACGGAGTAACTACTACATCTTCTTCCAACTTATCTAGCTTGGAAACATCAACAGTCTTTGCACATATAGCATTGAAGAAGAAGCACAAACGAGTTATTGCATACCTTGCAGGCTTCTCCAAAACAGAACGAATTGCCACAGGGAGCAATTGTCGCATTAAGGTATGACAATCATGTGATTTAAGGCCAAGAAGTCTTGAATCTTGTAAAGATACAAGATTTTTAATATTTGAAGAATAACCTTCAGGGACCTTCATACTATAGAAAGAATTGCAAACCTCTCTCTTCTCTGCTCTTGACAAATTCCAAGGCCCAGGAGGCAAACGAGTACGTCTTTCTCCATACTCGGGTTGCAAATCAGTTTTGACCACCATGTTCAATAAATCTAATCGAGCAGCAATCCCATCTTTATTTTTTCCAGGGATCTCCAGCAATGTACCAATAATACTATCGCAAACATTCTTCTCAATGTGCATAACATCTAGGGCATGCCTCACAGGAAGGTATTTCCAATACTCGAGATCAAAGAATATTGATTTCTTCTTCCAACAAACTCTGTCACCATTTTCAACCATATGCAGCACTTCTTCTCCGGTTAATGGCTCGGGAGGTATGCCATATTCAGGTTTCCCATTAAAAGCTGCACGTTGCCTCCTATATGGATGATTGATTGGTAACCATTTTCTATGCCCAATGTAACAAATTTTGTGGCCATTTTTCAACCTGTGACTAGGTGTATCATCGCCGCATATTGAACAAGCTTTATATCCTTTAACAACACAACCAGATAAGTTTCCATAGGCGGGAAAATCATTAATTGTCCACATTAATGCAGCTCTGAGTGTAAAGTATTCTCCATTATGTGCATCATACACTCCTCTAATCCCATCCCACAAAGATTTTAAATCATCAATCAAAGGCTCCAAGTAGACGTCTATATCATTTCCGGGTTGTTTAGGACCGGAAATCAATAAGGTTAACATCATGAACTTTCGTTTCATGCACAGCCATGGAGGGAGATTATATGTAACTAAGATAACCGGCCAACAACTATATCTGCTACTTAGAGAACTGTGGGGATTGAATCCATCAGATGAAAGAGCCAATCTCAAGTTTCTCGGCTCATTACCAAACTCAGGGCATTTATCATCAAGAAGTTTCCAAGACGGGGAATCCGCCGGATGAGACATCTGACCGTCAATTGATTTTCTAGCAGCATGCCAAGTCAAACTCTTAGCTGTCTCATGTGATTGAAATATCCTTTTAAACCTTGGAATTGGAGGAAAATACCACACCACCTTCGCTGGCACACCCTCTTTCAAGATTGAATCTTTGCCTTCCTTCCACCTTGAGATACCACAAGTAGGACAATTAGTTGAATCCTCATACTCCTTCCTATACAAGATGCAATCATTGGGGCATGCGTGCATTTTCTCATAACTCAGCCCCAATGCACACAAAGTCTTTTTAGCCTCATACATAGAGGTTGGTATTGTATTTCCTTCTGGAAGCAAATCGCCTTGAAGTATCAATAATTCTGTAAAACAGACATCACTCATCCCATGTTTTGCCTTCAAATTATACAACTTCACTAATGCCGATTGTTGAGCCTATTCTTAACAACTAAAATGAGTTATTAAAAACAGCAACTTTAATTCTCGCAAGTGCACGAACCGTTTATAGTATAGCTTATGTAAATACGAGGTCGATCCCACGGAGAATGGTAACTTGGTTCCAAGTTAAATTACTTATAATGCTAGAAAAACATAGAACAAAGAAACTGACTAACTAGCTAAAGGCATGGTCGAATTCAACAATGCCTCTTGCTAATTACTCAAGGTCTAGGACAGAATCCTAGCACCACACACGCACTCGAAATGGGGGGTTTTGTTGAAAAATAAAAACAAGAAAGTGAAATGAAAGTGCTCGAAATTAAACACTGGCAGCAATCAACAAGTTGTGAAACAATGATTGAGAGGTGTTAGAGCCTTGGAATCTGCCACTAGTCTTCCTATCCAAGTTATGAATGCATAGAAATTGACTCAAGCTTCATCAACAATAGATTATCGCATACAAGCCTATGGTATCTAGGTGCAGGATGCATCATTCTCCTAAGGCATGTGATTGTGCATGGTATCTACACAGCACGTGATCTCTAATATGCAACCTAAGCATGGTATCTACTTAGAATAAAGCATACAAGAGTCATTAAGCTCCTTGAGAATATGATAATCACACAAGTCCTAGAACATGGTATCTGTCCTAGTCAACCTATGGTTGTTAACCCCTTGAATGATTCTTAGGCCATTCATGTGTTGCTTGTGAAAGGAGAGTAGAATTGGTGAATCTAAACCCCTTCCCAACCTGTGCTAGATGCATAAAATCCTAGTTAGCTACTCCAAGAAAACATACATCAAGCACATAATAAACTGGAGATTAACAACTTGATAATAAAAGCAAGGAAATCAATTAACTAAATCATCCATAACATTGAATATTCATGACTAGGGCTTCATCCTAAGCCCTAACTAAATGGATTAGTTAGACATAACTATGAACACAGAAAATAAGAAATACATAGATAGGATAAAGAGAGGAGAAGAACTAGATGATGGCAGCAAGGAAGTTCCCAGGACAGCTCCAAGCTCCCTTGACAGCTCCAAGCTCCCTTCTCTCTTTGTGGTGAATCTGAATGTGTGTATGAGAGTAATGGATGAAGTGAATGTGTGTGTCTGCCCTCCCTCTTTGAATGAGTGTGCAACTCTCTATTTATAGAGTGCAATTTCGTGCTCCCCTTTGGCTGGTGAAACACACCTCTCTTAGCTGCTCCCAATTGCCTAAGCTGCCCAATAAATGCCAACTTTTCCAGCTGCCCAATAAATGCTTTGGTGGACTTTTCTTGGTTTCTTTATGGAAAGCTTGACTTTTGTTCATCTTTTTGACTCCCATACTGATTTGTCTCCCATGTGTAGCCTACCAGAATTCCTGGAAAATGGTCCTTGATTTGTGCAGACAAGATCCCCATAATTAAGCATGCCATGTTTTGCTCCTTTTTGACTTCCATAGCTAATATGCCTCCCTAATTTGCTCAACATGTCAGGTCCAAAGTCAAATAATGCTGAAGTAAGGCACATGGCTCAAGGGAGGTGTGGAGCACAAGGCTCACCAGCTGGCAGCTACATATTAAAATCCTCCTAGAGCATGGTTCAGTGTTTGACAGGCTAAGGACTCTAGTTATCATTAATTGGGCTGAAATTTGGATATGTTATACTAGACACCCATAAGAAACAACTTCTGTGAAGCATGTCTCCTCATCCAAGCAGTGTAGGTTGCTGAAATGAGGCCAGCAAGATGACCCACGAATTTGGACTGACAAGGAGTGTGGCCCAAATTGGTTCTGTCATTAAGCTCATATTCCTCTTGTGCCAATCAACCCTTAACATGCATGAATTGTATCAAATGTGATCCCCTTGCTGTCCTAACCTACAAAACACACAAACATAGGTAAGAGACTCAAAATAAAGAGAAACTAAACAAAATTACTAAGCAAAGAAGGCATGCAAACGTTTGAAATTATGACCTTATCACCGATAACTTCGTGTACTTTCTACAACCAGGGTACACTGGTTGATCTCCATCCCCAATCACATTGGCAAACTCATACGGATCGGAACCAAAATCACCAAAATCATTATCATCCATATCAATTTCTTCAGACACAAAACTGTACCTACTATGGCCATCATCTTCTTCAACATTTCTACTAGCATTAGTAGTTGCTTCCCAAGGTTCTCCGTGAAATGTCCAATTCTTATAGCTTTGGTCAATTCCATTAAAGTATAAGTGATCCCTTATAATTCCAACCCCAAACAACTTCAAATTAACACATTTAACACATGGACAACGGATATGTGTTGTAGTTAGAAGATTTTCTACAGCAAAGTTCAAAAATGCTTCCACCCCAAACTCATATGCCTTCGATCTTCTATCCGAGTGCATCCATGACTTATCCATCTCCGACACTATAACCTATTATCTATAATAAAGTGAAAATACAGGCAATGACCATCACTATAGCAGATTATACAAAGATCTAATAGCAAGTAATACACAACAGAGATGACGGGTTTTAAACAAAAACAGACGTATTTGGCATATATAGACGACGGATTTTCAACAGACGTCGTCTAATATAAGTAATACAAACGATGGTTTATGAAAAAACCGTCGTGTATAAGTAATACAACGACGGTTTTTTCATAAACCGTCGTGTAATCGTCGTCGTATGCCTAAAAAGGCGTCGTGTCTGAGTTTATTTTCAAGAACCCAAAACCCATTAAGAACACAACATATATATGAAACCAAGCAAGAAACCAACATATACATGAAACCAAGCATGAAAACAATAAATCCATTCCCAATTCAACATAACATAGGGTGATTAAATGCATAGATAAGTGTTGTAATAGAATCAAGTCTGTTTTTGTTCTTACTAATCCATGAACCCATTAAACATAAAATCCATGAACCCATTAAACAGAAAATCCATGAACCGATACCTATAAGCACATTATTAACAGATCGCAAAGCATATACCTAAAACTCTTTAACAAAACAAGCAAGAAACCAACATATACATGAAACCAAGCATGAAAACAATAAATCCATTCCCAATTCAACATAACATAGGGTGATTAAAAGATCCGACAAATTAAAACCATTCCCAATTCAACATAACAGATATGTAATCCATGAACCCATTAACATAAAATTCATGAACCCATTAAACAGAAAATCCATGAACCCATACCTATAAGCACATTATTAACAGATCGCAAAGCATATACCTAAAACCCTTTAACAAAACAACCTAATATCATTCAATGAATTTACAAGGGGAAGATAGGGTTTGTACTTACAGGTTGGACGAGCTCACAGATTCGACGGAGCCTGGAGAGTGCAACTTTTAATTAGAGCAGAAGTGAGAGAGCGAATGTTATGTTGCGCGAAATCTGAAAATTTTAGGGTTCAGAGTTAGAAGTATAAGAATAAGAGCCAAATATAAAAAAATTTAGGGTACACGAAAATTTTTAGAGCGCGCGCTCTTTAAAACGTCGAAAGAAAAACCATGGCGAAAGTTCTACAAGAACCGACGTAAATGTAATATTCCACGACGAAAACACTGAACGTAACGCCGTTTATTTTGACGTTCATTTTTCGGATTAATTTTAAATTTATTTTGAATATTTTGATATAAAGACGACTGAAAAACCACGTCGAAGTTAAGAAATTGAAAACGTTGTAAATTATAATAGACGACTTACATATTAAAATGACGTCGTTTAAAGTGGAAACCATGTCGGATATTTTATTGCACGACGTAACATATGTATTCCACGACTCAACCACCGTCGTTAACAATTAATACGCTAAACCCTTAAAACTAAATTATATAATTTTAA
Organism: Prunus persica; assembly: GCF_000346465.2. Lineage (NCBI taxonomy): Eukaryota > Viridiplantae > Streptophyta > Magnoliopsida > Rosales > Rosaceae > Prunus > Prunus persica. The sequence goes on from NC_034015.1 coordinate 1,009,130, forward strand.
AAATTAAGTTTATAAAAGGGTTTATGGTTTTACAGCCTAATATATACCCTATACTACCCAAAAATTATACTTTAAAAATAAACCCCAATAAATAACAACCCGAATCTCTAAACCCTAGACTCTAAACCCTAAACCATAAAACTAGAAGTGATTTTATGATTCATCAAAACAATTTTGTTTTGGATGGTCATTTTAAATTTTTGTTATTCAAAATGAATTTTTTCAAGGTTTAGGGGGAAGAAAATATATCAATGACTTCATAGGAGTTGACTTTGCATTTTTCTGATTTATTTTAAATTTATTTTGAATATTTTGATATAAAAATAATAAAATATTCTTATCACAACAACAAACCACGTCGGTGTTAATAAATTTTAGACGTTGTAAATTGTAATAGACGACTAAGTTGTTAAAATGACGTCGTTTAAATGAGAAACCATGGCGGATATTTAACTATCCGACGTAAAATATATATTCCACGACTTAACCGCTGTCGTTACAAAGTACTACCCTGAACCCTTAAGAAATTGAAGACGTTGTAAACCATAAACGACTCAATTGTTCAAAGAACGTCGTCTAAATATCCTTTTACGTCGGATTTGGTTAAAAGGAAACAACAAAAAACGACGGCTTTTGACTTTATTACGTCGTTGGAAAAGTATTACACGTCGGTTACGCAATTTGTATGTTTTTTTTTTTTTTTTTAATTTAAGAAAACCTCAACAAATTTTTACATTATATATTATAGACAAAATTTGTACATTATACATAAATATCAAGTGTTCAATAATTCCCCTATTCCAGGTGAAGGCAAACAAACTCTGACCATTCATTCCGGACTTCATCAATTGCTTCTTGGGGGTATGGCGCTTCCTGTTTTCCCTTGGCATACTGCATAAACAATGACTATTAAGGTTTATAAATAAAAAGAAATTCAATCACAGACGACGATATTTTTCATAACCGACGTACTATATCTATTCAACGACGGTAATTTTACATGACCGTCGTTGATAATACAAAAAACGACGTAAAATGTATGAATGTAATTTCTTCTTACCTTCTTCTCAAACCCCAAGGAAGGATCCATGATGATGTCCCTCATGAAGCGCATCACATAATACCCGCATTCGACATTGCTGGGTTGCTTTGGTGTGCCTGACAGAGTTTTCCAAATGACTGCCTTACGGCCTGGTCTGGCTATGTGAGAATTATAAATTTTTATAGCACTGTTCACAATGTTTTTGGCCTCTTCATCGACCACACGATTTCCTGGCAGAGGATCCAGAAAATAGACGGTTTCTCTCTTTGCTCTTACAATCAGCAAGATCCAATGATGGCTGCACAAAATTAATATAAAAACGACGGTTATTTACAATAACGACGTATTATAATATTTCACACGACGAAATAAAGTAGCAATCGACGACATTTTACATTTATCACGACGATAAATAACTACCGACGTGGTTAGTAGTTTCAAACGACTCAATAAAATAAAACACCGACGTGGTTAGTTTATACGCAGTAATTTATTGAAAATCATAAAAACAAAATCCTGTTAAGGAGACTAACCCTGGATTGTAAGGCATCAGGAAAATCTGTTCACCGTCAGTCTTCTGAAGTCGAGCTGCTAGTAGGCGTGATCTGTCAGCTATTGTGCCAGAGCTGGCACTAACTGTAGCAGGGTCGATAAAGCCAACCATATTGCACATATTTGCTCTTTTCAAAACATCGTGCAAGTGCCTAAATATATAAAATAATATAAACAAGTCAGCACAAAAAAACACACGACGGTTATGTATAACAAAACGACGTATTATAAAATTTCACACGACGTACTGAAATAGACAACGGCGTTATAATATATTTATCACGACGGTAAATACTAACGACGTGGTTAGTTAGTTAAGACGACGCAATAAATAAACCAACGACGTATTATTTTAGAATGACAAACCTCATATATACAAAAAAACACGACGGTTATGTATAACAAAACGACGTATTATAAAATTTCACACGACGTACTGAAATAGACAACGACGTTATGATATACTAACGACGTGGTTAGTTGGTTAAGACGACGCAATAAATACACCAACGACGTATTATTTTAGAATGACAAACCTCATATATACAGCAATGACAGTGGCTCCTATTTCTTCCATGCCTGCAAATTGTGTAATATCTTCAGGCAGGAGGAAGGTATCGCGCTCTAGACCAAACACCTCCTTATCAATTGTAAAGTGCAGGGTCTTATCCTGAGGCACGAGTGTCGTTTCCACATAACGACAAAGGGAGTTTAAAGAAGATGGCGCCTCCATATTTGAATAATCAACAACTTTAATAACCTGTTTAAAGAAATAAAAAAAATGACGTGGTAATTCAATAAAAACGACGGTTTAAGGAATAAAATGTCGTCTGAAAACAATTTAAACGTCGTCTGAAGAAACCGTCGTGGTGAATAATTTATTACGTCTTAAAAAAAATTCCGCCGTCTAAGTTGTAAACAAATGACGGTTCAAAGAAAAATATCGACGTCTGGAATTTTGAAAAACAAATAAAAAGGGCAAAGTTATGTGAACATACCTGGTCGTCATCTTCTTTCTCCTTTTCATCATGTTTTTCTTCTGTCTTCCCTTCATCTATTACGTCGGGAATGACTAACTCCGTCGTCTAAAAACCACAAAGTTTTAAAATAACGACGTTTAATGGCGTGTAAAACAAGTAAACTAAATACGACGTGGTATTGAAATACAAACGACGGTTTATGTTTAAAATCGTCGTGGTATGTATTTCAAACGACGGTTTTATTAATAATAACGACGTCTAATGGTTTTTAAAAAAACAGAGAATTCAAAGTTCAGATATGTTACCTTTTCTTCCTGATGTTTCCCATTTTTGGCAGTATCATCCTCAAAATGCTGGGATCTCACATCACCTCCAGAGCAGCTTGCTTTGTCAGACATTGGATTTTTGGGACTTTGGCTAATTCTGGGTTTAAGCATGCTTGGATCAAAATTGGGAATGAATTGGGAAAGCTGACTCAGGAAATGCTCCCTCTCAGCCTCTACCAATTGTTTCGTTCTAGCCTCCATCCTTAAAGCCTCTTCCCTTGCCTTAGCCTCCATCTTTTTAGTCTCTTCTGGAAGGAGAACTCTTAAACTGTCCTTCAAACGGTCGTCAAAGCTCACTCTCTGTGGTTTGGGTAAATTGAAATATTGCCTTGGTGAGATCCCAGCACCTACTCCTCTGACTCTGCCTGGATGCTTGGGGCCCAAAGCCATGGTCAGCACATCATTGCTGCCAGAAACAGTGACTTTGCCTTCCGAGACTTGTTTTTGCAATTCATCCTAAAACAAAGATATATAAAAAAGTAAGAACAAAAACACACGACGTTTATTTATATACAAACGACGTATTATATAATTTCACACGACGCAATAACATATAAATCGACGTTATTATAATTTATCACGACGGTAGTTATACCGACGTGGTTCGCTTTTTAAAACGACGAAATTAATAAACCACCGACGTCTTATGCTTTATTTACAGATAACAGAGGGATGATTCAATATTCACACCTTTAACGACGTTGTTCAAAACATTTCGACGTAGTAATTTAATACAGACGACGCGAAAATGAACCACCGACATCTTATGCTATAATTACAGAAAACAGAGTTGTGATTCCTGATTTAGACCTTTAACGACGTTTTTTAAAATATGTCGACGTGGTAATATCATTCACACGACGCAAAATATAACATAAGACGTAATAAGAATTATTCACAGTTTAATAAAAATTTAAAACAGAGTGAGTAGGCTTACAATTAATTTTGCTTTCTCTGCCACCTTTGGATCAGGGATGTTACCATGTTTGTCCTGTCTAGCTCTCTTCCATAAGGTAGATCGATCAATTTCTACCCCAGGCATGGTTTCCTCCAATTGATCCTCCAAACCAGCATATCCTTTTCGAGACAATCGATGATTGTACTCGAGTTTCTCCCTAATCTGTGCATGTTGAGAATGCACAGACTCAAAATCTTTGGATAACCTTGAAGCTATAAAGGCATCCCATTGTGCTTTCTCTATGAATTTATATGTTTCAGGGGGTTGGCTTAATCTCTCCCTGTCATTGGTGTATGGAAGGATATATTGCCTCGTTAGTGTAGACTTGAAATCCTTCCATTTCTTGGCAGCAGAAGCTAACACAGAGCTCTTGCCCCCTTGACCTACCACAAAAGCAAGGTCAACTGCTTCCCAAATCTGCTCCTTTATATCCTTGGGGATTTGAGCCCATTTCATGTCCACAAGTGGAACTCTGGAGCGTGCCAACACACCAATGTAGGACTGCATCTCACTATGTGCTTGGCCAATTCCTTTCCCCCTTTTATTGTACTCAACAATTGGCCTCAGTTTCTGAAGTTTTCTCTTCACAACACGAGGCATTGTGCTCATACCTCGACCAGACTTTGAATCATCAGAGATTGTTGTCGTGCTGGTTCGTTCTGTCTCAGCAGATGATGAAGCAAACTTCATCTTCTTCGAAGGCTTCACTTGAGGAGGTACCATTCCAAGGTCCTTACCTCCATTTTTCTTGGAGCCAGAATCCTTACTTTGGTCTTGGTGAGAAACCATTTTTACAGACAAAACTGCAAGTGAAAATATTTCAGGAAAAGATTAAGAACACAAATGACAGTTATTAATAAAATACGACGTATGATATGATTTTAAACGACGCAATGAAATAATCTCAGACGTAATAAATGTTTAAAACCAAGGTAATTAAACAACGACGAAATAATTAACTATAAACGACGTGATAATTAACTATACACGACGAAATATTTATATAACGTCGTGGTATTGATGTTCACACGACGTCAGTCGTAATATACCATCGTCTATATAAGGATCCAAAACCCTTCTTTCTTTCTCTGTGAATGTTTGATTGCAGATTTGATTTTTCTGAACCATGGTTTTTGTTTTCTAATTTGATAAAACACAAGGCCAAGAAAGAAAGTTTTGGAATCTTATATAGACGACGGTATTTTAATATGACGTCGTGGTATTAACATTCACACGACGTAAAACAATAAGATACTGTCGTCTATATTAGATACCAACCCTACTTTCTTTTTCTTTATATTTTATCAAATTAGGGAAAAACAAAAACCATTGTTCAGAGAAATCAAACCTGCAATTAAACAAGCAAATAAAAAAAAGACTATAATTTTAAAAACAACTTTGTCAATTTTCAGACGACGCTAGAACGACTGACGAACCGTCGTTGTCTACATATTTAACCACGTACATAAGAAGCTACCGTCGTCTTATTTAGTTGAGGTAGTTGTCTTCAAAGTTGGAAACTTTCCCTCTTTGTCTGTATATTTTATCGAACTTGGAAAGAAGTAAAATGATTTTGGCCAGAAAAAAGGTAAAATGATTTTGGCCAGAACCCGATTAAAAAGAAGTAAAATGATTTCGTCTACCTGACATACACATGCGCTGTTTCTAAACCCGATTAAAAAGTTCAATCTCCCAGAGAAAACTTTTAGACTTTTTTCCTTGTCAGAGCACTGTCAGAGTATCTCATCGTCTTCCTCTCGTCTTCTTCGTCGTCTCTGAACTTAAACATAATCTTCCTCTTGCTTTCATTGCACGCAAAAGGTAAGCTTTCATTTTCACTATTTTGGTTGCTGTTTTGCATGCTCATACGTTTTTTGTTTGAAAAATCTTTTTACCTTTTTTCTGGCCAAAATCATTTTACATCGACTAACGGAGAGGGGGTGATGTGCCTTATATGTACATGCCCACTTCCATCTAGCACGAGGCCTTTTGGGAGCTCACTGGCCTCGGAGTCATGGGAACTTCGAAGTTAAATGAGTTGGGGCTAGAGCAATCCCAGGATAGGTGACCCACTGGAAAGTTGCTTGTGAGTTCCCAGAAACAAAACCGTGAGGGCAGAGAGGGGGGGCCCAAAGCGGACAATATCGTGCTACAGCAGAGCCGATTCCGGGATGTGACAATTTGGTATCAGAGCCACCCTGCCGTGTGGTGCGAGTGTGCCAACGAAGACGTGTTAGGCCCTTAAGGAGGGTGGATTGTAACATCCCACGTCGACTAACGGAGAAGGGGTGATGTGCCTTATATGTAAAAGCCCACCTCCATCTTGCAATAGGTCTTTTGGGAGCCCACTGGCTTCGGAGTCATGGGAACTCCGAAGTTAAGCGAGTTGGGGCTAGAGCAATCCCAGGATGGGTGACCCACTGGAAAGTTGCTCGTGAGTTCCCATAAATAAGATGGTGAGGGCAGAGAGGGGGAGCCTAAAGCGGACAATATCGTGCTATGGTGGAGCCGATCCTGGGATGTGACATTTTTTCTGTTTAACAATTTTCATTTACTCACAAACACAACTTTTGAAGACGGTCTTTTCTCCTACCGACATTAGAATTCGTACACAACGACGGTATTTGTTTACCCCCATTTGAATAATCATACTACGTCAGTTTTTTAACCCGTCGTCTTCAATAAATACCACGAAGGTTTAGACTTTTGATTTAGGGTTGTTTTTATTTATCTTTATTTACTCTCACACACACACACACACACTCCCCCTCTCTCTCTGTGTAATTGTTTTTAACTTTATTTCTGATAAAGAATGCTGATTTTCTGTGAACTTTTTTTAATTGTGCATTTGAATTATACGACGGTTTTGTCTCATGTGATGTTATAATTTTTACACAATGACGGTTTTAATTCACCGCCATTTGAAATTATATACGATGTTAGGTTTGTCAGGAAACCGTCTTGAAATACCAAAACGGTTTATATTTTCGAGTTAGTCGTTTTATTTTATCCGTTTTACAATCTATTCACTCACTAACATTCTCTCTCTCTCTCTCTTTCATTTAGGATGAATTAAAAAAATAAGTCCCTAAAGGCACTCTAACTGTCTCTAGAAGCAATGATGTTTTGTCTTTGGCATTGGGAACCCCCAAGCATGGTGGGAGAGTCAAAAGTATTGGAGCTTAATTCTTCAATTTGTCGAGACAACACAAAATAAAGTTTGCCAACAAATTGAAGGAAAGTGTTATGGAGGCAGTCAGAGAATATAAATGCCTAATAGAGAATGTAATGATGTTATTGGTGATGATGTGCTAGGTGATACTAGAATTGAGTGTGAGCCATTTACTAGAGGGATACCAAATGTTGACACATTTGATCTCCGAGTGGGTGAGTTTGGGAATGAAAATATTAGAGATGGGTGGGAAGATATATGGATTGATTGATTGTTGTAATGTATGACATTAGTTATTCAGTTAATTCTATTACATTAATTAATAATTATGTACAACATTTTAATTCTGAACACATTTTCATTATGCAGGCTTTGGGCACGACAAATCAAAAATTAAAAAAGCTGGGTTAAAGGTGTAAAGTACCATGGTTCGGTAAAAAAATTAGAAACACAGACGTATAAGATAAAAACAACGTCGGGTTTTAAAAAGCAACAGACTGTAAAACAAAAAAACAGACATCTGAAACAGAAATCAAGACGGTTTGCTTAAAATAAACCATCGTCTAAAGAGTGAAATAAAGGCCGTTCAGTTCCATTAACTGTCATGACAGATGTTCTGCATGTCGGCTAGTCTAAAACAACTGACGTCTTCGCGCATACATACGTCAAGGCAGGTTAAACAAGCGACTTTTAAAAGGATAACCGCGTCATTAGTAAATCAAAACCGACGTGGTAAGCAATTACAACGTCAAGCAGCTGGATCTCTAGACGAAGTGAAATAATTAACCACGTCCTTTATTTTAATGCAACGGACGTTGAATATGTAATCCACGTTGGTTGTGTTCCTATCCACGCCTTCAATACTATTTATAACATCATCCTTTGCCTTCAATACTATTTATAACATCATCCTTTGACAAAAACCGACATGGGGGACAGATTTGTACGTTGATATTGAGTAATATTATGTCATTTTACATCTTTTAGACATTGGTTATTTACAAAAAGTGACGCCTAACGAGTCTTGCAAGAAACAGACGTGAAAAAATGTTAACACATCGATTTTTATTATAGTTCGCCACGTGGATAACTACATAAGCGTCGGTGATGTCAGGTGCAGGACGTGGTTATATCATGTTATGGCGGTTATTGAGAGACAAATGACTTGTAATACTCTTTAAACGTCTGTTGGTTTGTGTGAACGTCATCGTTTATGTTTTAGATGTCGGTTTCTTTTTTTGTTTAACGTAGTATAAATTAACCACGACGGTTTCTAGCTTATCCAAGTCTTTTTTCCTTCATTTAGGGACGTGGATAATTATTTGTATGTCGGTTCTTCCTTTGATCTTGACATGTAACACTCTTTAGACGTCTCAGTTTTCATGAAACCGTCGTCTAATATTGTCAGAGATTTCATTTTAGGCTAATTATATAGTAATTACACGTTGGTTAGTAATAAATTTGGACGTTGAATGTCTTAACAATGTCTGGTATTAACCGTTGTTGTTTTTTGTACAAAAGATGGCGGTCGATTTCACGACGGTTGGAAAACCTTCTAGATGACGGTGGTTTTCCGTCGTCTATTTCGATTTTTGTAGTAGTGAATGCGGAGATGCACATTGAACAGGGGATCACCCGTGTTGTTGATGAGCTGGCAGAATCATACAAACTGAGCTCAATCTGTAAACCATGGCATGGAAGAGGTTGTTAAGCTTTACTATGCAAGAATTTGAGAAGAAAGCAAGGAAAAAAACAAAAAAAAGAAGTTTATGGGAAGTCCACTAGACCGGAGACAATCACTGCAGGAATTGCAGGTAACCCACAAGCTTTCACTTCCAGTGTCAATCTGCACGTTGAATTCTTTTGGCAGAGAGCCCAATTTGACTTTGGTATAATAAAGCCTGAATTTGGAAGAATTGAAGATGAACAAAAGTGATTAACTTTATATACAATAGATTAGCATAACTCAAACATGATTTACATATGAAGCTACAAAAGATTTGCAGCTCGAAGCACACAAATCAAAGGAATAAAGGGTGGCGGCAAACATGAGCTTCTCTTAATATTTATTTATATCCAATGCAATATTTTTAATCTCATAACTAATATTTACCACATATCAACTTCAAAACATCTCTTTTTTGTAGACCATATAATTCTTTTTGTATGAAGTTAGATAATTTGTTAATTTTCAAGCCCATAAACTAAAATTTCAGTTGAAATTTGTATAAAAAAATAATTTGAAAAAATAATAATAATAATCCAATTCAAAATCGAACTGGACCAGAACCTGACCAAAACCGATTCAACCCAAACCGACCAGTTTCATAAATTTTTTACTAAAACTGAACCAAATTGAACTAGATAAATACTACCAATTTTGATTTCAATTTGAAGAGAAAATCGGAACGAACCACACCGCGCCCACTAATGTGATTAATTGCAAGTGGATAATATTGCTCAAATTAATATAGTAGTAACTAGAGTATCGTTCCAACAGGGATCAAGTAATATTAAATATTACAGTGATTTATTTCTAATTTTATTTGAATTAAACGAAAAGAGAATTATGATGATTAAAATCTAATTAAGCAAACAAAATAAATTGAGATTAAGGAAATAATGTAAAAGATGAAAACAAAGATGATAAAGCACTAGGGCACCGATTTCACCAAGCTAATCCCACCCAAATCCTTCTAGCTTGTTAATTGTAATTACCTAACATGTTGATAATCGTTTTTCCTTACCTCACCAATACTCTCTTCCGAGTTATATTAGTTGTATTCCTTACCATCAACCCACTCTATTCCTAGTTATGGATTTAGAGCTAAGAACCCATTAAGATTTGTGGAAAACAATAAAGATTACATAAAGCATAAACTAGTCTTCCGAGTCGGCTATGTAATTTATGGTACTTGTTACTAGAAGTTTTTATTAGGAATCTCCTTCCGGTCTCAACCTAATTCTTACAATCATGCAATTAGTGGCCAATTGATTGAAAGCATTAAGAACGGTAACAAGCACTCAACATATATAGATAAATAAAATTAACAATATCAAAGAATTTGAGTATTCATAGCTAGGCTACGTCGTAGCCCTAGTAAAAGAAAATAGTTCATGAAGGACTTATTGAGAATCATGATGGTTGATGAAGACATGGAAGACACCGAATTCTCCAAGTAGAATGCCAAGGTTGCGTAAGCTTTCTTCGTATTCTCCTTTGGATATTCTGGGTATGAGTATGAATATGTAGGATGATGGATGATGGAGGATGATGGGAGATGGGTGATGGGGTCCTTGAACAATGACCTAAACTTCCTATTTATAAGACTCCTAGAAATCCTATCTAAGATATAATTACAATTGTTATAAAAGTAGGATTCCTTCAATAGGGTCTTCCTTATTTCTCATTGTTTGACTTGATTAATCTCCAATCTTCATCTTCTTGCCCTTTTTAGCACACTTTCTCATATTCCCACAATTCCTTCACAAATCTCACAAAACCAATTAAAACAACCAATTTAATAAAAGAAAATTAACAAATAAATAAGTAAAGGAGGCATAAAATATATATAAAATATAGGCTTATCAAATACCCCCAAACCTATCTTTTGCTAGTCCTTGAGCAAAACTGAAAATCACAAATAAAATAAAACTAACTAAACTAAACCACTTTCGTAGGTAATCTCGATGGCACTTAGCATGTGCCACAAGCCTTTAAACCTCTAGGTATCCCAAGTAGGAGGAGTTCTGTCTCCTGAGGGTGTACCAGTCACGACACCCACAAACGCTCCTTGCAAAACAAATTTGTTAAAGCAATACTTCCAACAAACTAATAATAACCAATGAATGACAATCACAATTCAAAAACTAAAGTTATGCCACTACAAATAAAATGCATCATAGTGTAAAGTGTAAAGCCAATACTCCAGGCACTCGAACTTAAAGATAACCACACTCGGCGTGTGTACAAATTCGCCTCGACTCTAAGCCTCACTGGATAACTCTCAATTTTCTCACAGAACCTAGGGTTGCACTCTTACCCAGCATATGTGAATGAAGTTAGGTAAAGAAATCAAAATGTAAGACACATATGCATCCAAAATAAATAAATGGCAATTTCTGAAAATAGATCTCATGGAAAGGAAATCAAATACTAAGAACTACAGATGAAGTACATACCTCCACTTCCGAGTAAGAAGTCCCCAAAGATCCATTAGGTCTTTACTGTGGTTGTAATGAAGGGCTAGGTTATGGGTTATGAGAGAAAGGGAAGGAAATACTAAAACTTAAGACATACCAAGGCATTTATCGCGTTATAAGGCTTGGCTCTTCAAATTTACTTCACAAAGGCATCCAAGATTTTTGATATGCTTCACTTTTTTTTTCATTTTTTTTTCAATATATATCTTCTTTTTTTCTTTTTCTTTTTCTTGAACTTTAAGCACATATTTCCTCGGCACACGCCACGTCTTTTGTTGATGTAGAGCTTAACCTTCATCCTTGTCTTCATGTGTCATGACATATCCCAAGTTATAGGGTATGGCTAAAAATAGGGTGAAAATGCTAAGGAAATATTGTGGGTGATGAAAGAAAAGGCTAAGTGTTTGGCTTCAAAGGGTTGATGGTACACATAATGGGTAGGACATGAGGCTCTATTTATTGGTTAGAACATGCATAGCCTAACATCATCTCTTAAGGTCCATCCAACTCAAAAGTGAAAGCATAGCTTATTCATACAAAAGAGAAATTAGTTCTTAGTATTCAATTCAAAAGCCTAATTGAGATCAATCTAAATAAGAAAGAAAGAAAATAGTTAATAAGAATAATCCCAAATACTCTCTCAATGAATGAAAATTTGGCTCAAGTATCTCACAATGGTAGCCTCCACTATTTCTCCACAATCATCCAAGTATAACTACCTTATCCATCAAAATACTTGAAGTATGGCTATGTGAAGCGCTATAATTATGATGCATAAAATTTCATGGCAACACTTTAGTTAAAGAAATATGATCAAACATTACATATACATCACTATTAGTAAGAGAAAGTACAAGTTTTAACAAATTTTTATTTTTTCAAAAGTTAAAGGAATTTTGTGATTTTGCAAACAAATATGAGTGAATTTATGAGCCCCAATTGCTTAGGTATAAAGAATTTTCATCAAAAGGAAGAGGACACACGTGGAATAGCTCCTAGAAACCTTTGATCGCGAATGGAATGGATCATAATTGATTTTGAATGAAATCGGAAAATTCTGGAAAACTGACCTTCAGCGACGAAAAATTTGATGAACACCGTCACTGAAAAGCCTTTAGCAACGAAAAATCGAACAGCACAGCTGAAAACCCTGTTGTGATGAAAAATCTTCATATTTCTGGGCAAATTGCAGCTGGCCTTTTTTGAGTTTTAGGCCACTGCTTCAAATCTTTCTAAAACGTCATCATAATAACCATTCTAAACATGTTGGTGACTTCAAATTTACCTGAAAAACATCAAAAAGGAAAATAGGCAAAAAATTTTATTTTGACCAACATAAGAACATAATAACTTCTTTTGCTATTTTCTGGGTTTTACAGTAATCTAGACCAAAACAACATCTGTACCACATCTGCAACATGCTTGCAATCATCATGGGGCTAGAAAAATTCGGGAAATGTTCTTTGAAACACAAAATCCTTTCTTTGGAACACAAAATATGTTTTTTGTTTTTTGTTTTTCTTTATGAGTCAAGACTCAAATAGCAACAAAAACAACACAAATCTACACCCCCAACCTAAACTAAGCATTGTCCTCAATGTTTAAATTAGATGCATGTAATGATTAGTAAAGGCATAGAGGGATGAAAAATAAAAATATAAAAAATAAAAAATGAAAAGAAAGGAATGAAGGTACCTAGTTGGGTTGCCTCCTAACAAGCGCTTGGTTTATAGTACCCTGCCCAACTTTTGGAATGATTATCACCCAGGATCGTGGAGAGTGAAGGTCTCTTTTTGTTGATTGCAAAGGCAGTGGTGGTTGGGATGGCCTTGGTTTCCAATATGTTCACCATGTCGAGCACGTGTGGCTCCTCTCCTACCTTTATATCATGAACCAAACTTGCTTTTAGTGGATCTTTTGGGTAGTCCTCCATGAATTGTGGTCGAACAACATGATCTACTGCTTCTAAACGAACACAATACTCCGAATCAATGGGATACTTGGTTGCATCAAAAACTTTGAATTCCACCTCTTGATCGGCATCTCGTAGGATCAAAGAACCTTTTTCTACGTCAATTATCATTCTTCCCGTAATGAGAAATGGGTGGCCTAAAATAATTGGAGTGTCGACATCTTCTTCCATATCCAAAACTATGAAATCAACTGGGAATATGAATTTATCCACCTTCACTAGTACATCTTCAAGAATGCCTTGAGGATATGTAAGTGATCTATCCGCCATCTGCAAAGAAATATTAGTTTTCTTAATTTCTCCCAAACCAATTCTTTTAGCTACAGACAAAGGCATTAAATTAATACTAGAACCTAGATCACACAATGCTCTTTGAAAAGAAATAGTGCCAATGGTGCAAGGAATAGAAAAATTCCCTGGATCCTTTCGCTTAGGTGATAGATGACTTTGTATTACTGCGCTACACTGCTCCGTCAATTCCACCATCTCTGTATCTTCCAAACGTCTCTTTTTGCTTAAGATGTCCTCGATGAACTTTCCATAGTTTGGCATTTGCTCTATTGCTTCACCAAATGGAATGGTAATTTGCAATTTCCTAAAAATTTCAAGAAATTTGGAGAACTATGCATCCTTCTTATTTTTCTTCAAGCGTTCAATGGAACATAGGATTTTGAAGTGAGATTTTTGGATGGTGGTTGCTCATTGGTCTGAGAAGAAAAATTCATTGCCTATGTTGCTGAATTTTTGGTTGAGCTTATTGCGGCGGGTAAGCTATTTTCTTCAGCTTTTTCCGTATCTCTCAATTTTGGTAGTGCTTTTCTACATCCAAATCTACAGCGGTTTTGATGGGTCTCCCATTTCGAAGTGTGATTGCCTTCACATGTTCTTGAATTTTCGGATCAATCTCGGGTTGGCTTGGCAATACTCCTTGGGTTCTTCCACTCAATGTAGTAGCTAGTTGGCCTACTTGCACCTCCAAGTTCCGAATAGAAGCGCTCTGATTCTGAAGTTGGGTTTTGGTTTTAGTCATAAATTGGGTGGTAGACATAGTTAACTGAGTGAGAGCATCTTCCAACTTTATTTTATTCTCTTGAGGTGGAAAACCAAGTGGTGGTTTTTGGACGTTCTGAGTATTGCTCCATGAAAAATTGGGGTGCCTTTGCCATCCCGGATTGTATGTGTTGGAGAATGGATCATTGCCGGGACGTCTATAGGTATTCACCATATTGGCTTGTTCTTGCAGAAATTCTGAAAAATCAACCCCATGAGGACAAGATATGGTGGTATGACTGGGAACAGCACAAATGGAGCAAATCTCTTGTGTTGGTGCTCTCCCATTCATAGCAAGCAAGGCGTCCAATTTACTGGTTATAGCGTTAACTTGCTCTTTAGAAGCAAAAGCATTAGAACTACCAATTTCATAAATTCCAGCATGCTTACCTCATGTATCAGAATGCTGTGTTTCAATTGCTAGTGTATCAAACAAAGTTTGACATTCAGTTGGTGTCTTGTTCTTAATAGATCCACCTGCATAGTTATTCACTGCAGCCTTACTCGAAACAATTAGTGCCTTATAAAAAATACGCATGAGAACTAGAGTAGACAAACCATGGTGAGGGCACTGTATTAAAAAATTATTGAACCTTTCCCAAGCTTCTGAAAATGACTCATCGGTCTGTTGACTGAATTGCATGATTTTATCCCTCAGTGCGTCAGTTTTCTGAGTTGAAAAGAATTTTTCCAAGAACTTGTTTTGAACCTCCGTCCAGCTTGTCAATAATCCAGGCCTTAAGGAGTTTAGCCACATCTTAGCTTTATCTTTCAGTGTGTAGGGAAAGACTTTCATCCTGAGATGTTCTTCGGTGACTCCCTCTGTCAAAGCCATGTTAGAAACCATGTTAAAAATATCTCTAATATGAGCTAAAGGATCTTCAAAACTTAATCCATGAAAAGAAGGCATCATATTAAAGTGGATATTTTTCAATTCAAAATTCCTGGCAACTGCAGGGAGAACGATGCTTGAAGGTGACGTCGGAATTGTCGGGATATCAAGGTCTCCCATTGTTTCATTCTGTACAAGGGCAATCTCGTCTTCTCCTTGTTGATTCTTCTTTTCTCTATCTTGTTTTTGACTCCAACGAATTTCTCGAAGCTTCTGTTCAATCTCAGGTTCCAATTCAACTAGTTGGTTAGTTGAAGATCGGGTACCAGTCATTCACCGTATGCTCAGAAACAGAGTTATTGTACCTACAAAACAAGGACAAAGGATTGTTTAAATAAGGAGAGAATAATAGAATTAAAGAAGGAAATAAAACCCAAACACAATTAGGAAAAGAAACTTTAATAAAAGGAACAGAAAGTTGAATGAAAATAGGAATGGAATTCCTAATGGCTGCGTGAAACTCTCCTTTTTTTTCCCTTCATGCGAGCTGGCTGTTTGGGCTGGTTTCTTGCTTCCTTTTGGTTTGTTTGTGGTCTGAATCCCTCACGTTCTCTCCTCTCCTTTTTTTTCTTTTTTCTTTTTTTTTTGGGGGTTGGAAATCAAATGGAACTAAAGGAGTACCTGAAATAAAATAAAATAAAATAAAAAAATTAACTAATTAAATATTCAAAATATAACTAGAAAATAAAGCGCACTAATATTAACAGATTAAGTCAATCCCCCACAGCGGCACCGAAATTTGATGTGATTAATTGCAAGTGGACAATATCGCTCAAATTAATATAGTAGTAACTAGAGTATCGTTCCAACAGGGATCAAGTAATCTTTTAAATATTAGAGTGATTTATTTCTAATTATATTTCAATTAAACGAAAAGAGAATTATGATGATTAAAATCTAGTTAAGCAAACAAAATAAATTGAGATTAGGAAAATAATTTAAAAGATGAAAACAAAGATGATAAAGCACTAGGGCACCAATTTCACCTAGCTAATCCCACCAAAATCCTTCTAGCTTGTTAATTGTAATTACCTAACATGTTGATAATTGTTTTCCCTTACCTCACCAATACTCTCTGCCGAGTTATATTAGTTGTATTCCTTACCATCAACCCCAGACTCATAGGTACTGCACCTGTATGTTTCCAACACCATTAACCAAGGCAATTTCAGAATTAATTCAATCAACACAACACAACATAATTACTTACAAGTTATTATCAGAGAATTTATTCTGCATAATATTACTTATTTTTGTTCTAAACAATGGGACCTATGCGGCCATGCCATGGCATTTCAAAATTTGTAGTAACTATGGATAAGCTGTATTATTAAAAAAATTGTTTTATTTATTCAGAAAAACAAAACAATCTATGTAGATAGTTACTATTTTTCTCTTTCACGTTTTTCTTCTTCTTCTTTTTTCCTCAATGATTGGTTTCTATTGCACATTTTTTATCCACACATCATCTCAGTACAAGTTGACGGAACTGTGTACAGCAGGGCAAGATTTGTAAACTACTAACTCGGTGCAAATTTTATAAGCTATTCCTACCCCCAACAAATATTAGCCCATACCTCCCTCCTGTGTCCTTCAAACTTTGGTGTGGTTTTTGTTTTTGTTTTTTGTTTTTGTTGCTTTTTTTAATATTAGCCTAACCCCCAGCCCAACCAATATTGTTTTCAAAATTGACCCAACCCAACCCACCCTTAGAAATAATTAGGCCTCGTCAATCGACCCGGTCCAAATTTAATGGGCTTGGATCGGGCTGGATCGGGCTTTAAAGAGGAGAGAGAAAATGTCAATCTAGGCCGGGCTGGATTTTTAAAAAAATTCAAAGTTCAAGCTAGACCCATGAGTTAGGCTTGAAAAAGCTCATGGCCGGAGCGGGGCCGAAATGGGTTTACTTTATTTTTTATTTTTTTAATATTGATTTTGTTGTCAATTCTTTATTTTTTTTCTATGTTTTGGTGTGTTTCTATGTTTCGTTTTTTTTTTCTTCATAGTTCTCTATTTACATTTATCTATATTTATGTCTTCATTTTTTTCTTTGTTCATTTCATAAATTCACAATACATAATTAAAATTTAGAAAACTACAACAAAAATTCATATGAACTCTTGTGACATTCTCTTCACTGTAAAGCTCTAAAAGAGGACATGGAAAAAGTGCCTTCTAAGTTGACATAATTTGATGTAGCTCCAACATTATTGATATGGCTTAAATTCAGTTGTGGCAAGGTGTTTGATGAAGCATATATAAATATCAAATGGTGTAGCATATAATCACTTTTACTAAGTTGTTGATTGGGATGAAAGTGGTCGGGGTTCTAAACCCCTTGTGTGTGTCTCCATTTCCTTTCACTTTTGAACTAAATTTATATTTATATAAAATATATAGGCTTGCGGGCTGGGCCTTAATGGGCTTTGCGAGCTGGGCTTTCATGGGTTTAAACGGGCTTGGCCTATGGGTCGGGCTAGACTTTAGCCACCTACGCCCAAGCCCAACCCACTAAATATCGGCCCAAGCTGAACTTTTTCTCGATGGGCCAGGCGGGCCCCCATCGACCCACGGGCCCTTAGGCCAAATGATGACCCCTAGAAATAACTACAGAGAAGCTCCGTCATCCCCCATCCACTATTGCTTCTTCTATTTCTTTGTTACTTTGTTTCACTCCATTGGCAGCCCATCGAAACACCTCTAAACCAATATTCACTCCATGGGTAAGTCATATTCGTTTCCTCTTAATTTGTTTTTCACTTTCGATTTTTCTATTTTTTTAGTAATTCATTTAATATCAAGAGTTTAGTCAGATAAAATATCGAAGTTCATTCTTCAAGACATCTCTACACATCCGCAAGCACAGAAGGAAATGCCATAATCAGCGCTACTTGATACATCAATATATAGCCTATACTTATGACGTGCACCAAAAATCTTATGTTCTCCCAATATGTTCGTTAAATGTTTGAACGGATAATAAATAACATCACCTTCTTACTTATGGTTTACTTGGTTTGAATTTTTTTATATTTCATAATACTGTGATGATAAAGGTGTGGTACACGAGCAAACAGTGAAGTGATTCTAAATTACCGAACACAACGAAAAAAAGTAATTGAAATAGTGTAACACCAAACAATTTTCGCTAATTAGGCGACAACATGAAATTCAAAAGTTTATAAGTAATTGTCTTCTATTCTCAAACTGTTGTAGTAAATATGGCAAATATAAGTGATGGTTCTGAATGACCTCTTTTAATCACTTGAAAAACAGATAAAGTTGTACAGATAAGGATTACAACGAAGTTAACTAATACAAAATAATTGTATATTTTAGTCTAAAGCACGTAGTTCTGAATCTCAAAACAAGTAAATATTACTAATTTCTTTAGTGTGTGCTAAATATGATTATTTCTTACTAATTTCGTGTTCGATCCACTGAATAACACGAAAGAATTAAAGTTTTCAAAAACAATATCTCTTTGGTTGTCATTTTTATTTTATTTTATCACCACATAACTCTGTTTTAAATAAACTAGTATCTCTTTCGCATACAAATAATTGGTAAAGGAGTTCGGCAACGTAGCGTTTTTCTATTTTAAAAAATGTACCATCAAGGTCCATTAATTCGATAATATATTGGGATTTGATTCTGGCCTTAGTTTCAGTAACATAATATTGAGAAATCGAAACTCCAATCTACCGTGGTTTCGTCACAGATTTACTAAAGTTCATACTTACGTACCAACAAACAATGCCTTCCTTGGAGTCATATATACTTTAATTGCAAGTTGTACTCATTTAGGTTGCCAAGTTATATATAGCATGAAACATAATATGTCAATTTAGTTACCGTTTTGTTCAACAAATTAATCTCTGGAAAAAAAAAAAAATCCTTTCACGAATACGCAATTTATAGGATTTATAGTTATGTACACATGTACATGTGAAAATTAAGTTACATATATTCGATAGTTTGGAAAGCACTGGTAACTTAGAAATTTAAGTTATATTGTTTCAATAATTTAAAGCCACTAATTATATAAGGAATAAAATCGCAATCTTATTATGCCAATTTATTTACCATTATAGTTCGATACATTGATTTTTTATTATAGAAAATCCATACATGAACAATTCTTTGAATCCAATGCGCTCATCATGGCGTTGCTTAAAGTCATACTTTTGTACAGCAAATAACGCCAATAATAAAATATATATACTTTGAATTAAGGTCGTACTTGTATTGGCTTGAAACCTAATATGCTAATTTAGTTACCATTCTGGTCCAACAAAATCATCTCTTAAAATAATATTTCCTTTCATGCATACACAATTTATTTAACTTATAATTTCTAAACATGCATTTACAAAAAATAAGGTACATATAATCTTAGGTTCGGAGAGCACGAATAAGTTAGAAATTAAGCTATATAGCTTGAATATGCACCTAATTATACTAGGCATCAAATCGCAATCTTATTATCATAACTTATTTACCATTATAGTTCGATAAATTGATTTGTTTACAAAATTCATGCATGAACAATTCGTTGAATCCAACCTCACCGAGATGTGCAATCATAGAAAATAGTTTTCAAATTCACCTATATATATTGTAGTCTTTTTAAAAACTAGTGACTCCGAATTCAAGTTTTACATCACGTACAAACCTATAATCCTTCCTTGCCTTCAACAAATTGAATAGATATGGAGAAAGGTTCATTCAAGTCAACTTTCCTCATTGTGCTCCTTCGTATTTCATATAATGGTAAAATACTTCTCTCAATTTTTATTTTTGTTACAATGAAAGAGAAATTTATTCTTGACATACTATAAGCCGAACGTTAATCCTAACAACCTAGGCTAACCTTTGGGGCTGACTTCTTTGAACAATACAACTGCATATAGGAATTTTTTTCTCCAACCTGTTTGACTTCACTTATTTTGAAAATGTGTATATGTCCTTGACACATCGTTAAAATTATATACTTTAACCTAACAATTGTCGATATTTTCAGCCATAAAGTCGAGTTTAAGTGTATATTTTTGTAACGTAAACTTATGCATAAAGCAGTATGTTCACAATAAAGGCAAAAAACAGTTTTATTATGAATTATGGAAATATTAATTGTGGTAGGTGTGCAATTTGGAGCCGAAGCAAGAGGTCCAGTTAACATCTGCTCTATGCGGCCCATGCACATGCGTCGAGAATTGGTGTAAGTGTCCGCCAGATAAAATATCGAAGTTCATTCTTCAAGACATCTCTACACATCCGCAAGCACAGAAGGAAATGCCATAATCAGCGCTACATGATACATCAATATATAGCATATAATTATGACGTGCACTAAAAATCTTATGTTCTCCCAATATGTTCGTTAAATGTTTGAACGGATAATAAATAACATCACCTTCTTACTTATAGTTTACTTGGTTCGAATTTTTTAAATTTCATAATACTGTGATGATAAAGGTGTGGTACACGAGCAAACAGTGAAGTGATTCTAAATTACCGAACACAACGAAAAAAAGTAATTGAAATAGTGTAACACCAAACAATTTTCGCTAATTAGGCGACAACATGAAATTCAAAAGTTTATAAGTAACAGTCTTCTATTCTCAAACTGTTGTAGTAAATATGGCAAATATAAGTGATGGTTCTGAATGACCTCTTTTAATCACTTGAAAAACAGATAAAGTTGTACAGATAAGGATTACAACGAAGTTAACTAATATAAAATAATTGTATATTTTAGTCTCAAGCACGTAGTTCTGAATCTCAAAACAAGTAAATATTACTAATTTCTTTAGTGTGTGCTAAATATGATTATTTCTTACTAATTTCGTGTTCGATCCACTGAATAACACGAAAGAATTAAAGTTGTCAAAAACAATATCTCTTTTGTTGTCATTTTTATTTTATTTTATCACCACATAACTCTGTTTTAAATAAACTAGTATCTCTTTTGTAAGAACCCAAACCAAAATATCTAAAAATTGAGATTTCTTTATTCTAGCCAAAAGACGATTTTGCCCTCGCATATTCTAAAAGGGGAAAGTTTGACTTTTTGATCGGAAAAGAATTTGGCAATTCCGCTTATGCCGTTGCGTAGAGTACGGCGAAACGAGTTCGTAGACATGGAGTAGACCCGAATCGGAGTTGTAACGAAGGATTTATGGTTAAAAGAGTCTCAGTGGCAGAATCGTAAATATTTCGAAGTTTTTTTTTTTTTTTAAAAACCAGATTTTTCTCTTGCTATCCCGTCATTATTTTTTTCTCTTCTCCCTCTCTCCTCCCGATTCTTCCTCCAACCGCCCGACCTTTCCCCCTTCTCCTTGACGCCACGGCCACCATACTTGGAACCGATCTCTGCCGTTGGTACCAAACGAACCACCATTCGACCACCGACGTTTCTTGACCCTTCGCCGGAGTTTCCGTGGCCGGAGCTGGTCGGAAAACTCCATTTTCGCCGGATTTCCAGTTCAAACTTTCAGCTCGATTTTCTCCTTCAATTCTCCACCAAATAAGTCGAGTGAGGTATGGATTTTCATCTATTTCTCGTGCTCTATCTGCTAGTTGGCTGGGTTTAGATCAATTCAATCCCTAGATCATTCGATTTTCGACTTGAAGTTTGGCAGAAACTTCGGCCGCCAAAAACTACTGTTTCCGGTCACTTTTTGGGGTATGTCCAAGAACAAAAGTGACTCCAAATGTGGTGTTTTACCTAGGATAGGAGTTTGGAGTCGTAGTTTGGAGTTTTTCCGGCGAACCGTTATCGCTTTGGACACCCGCCGCTGCCGGCGCGTGTGGCGGCGTGTGGGTGAGGGTACAGTAGTAACTCTGGGTATTTTTGTGATCCTCGTATTGTCACGAGCGCGTAAGATTTCGCGGATCTCAATTCGGAGTCTGTTCGAGCCCCGAACGGATTTTCCATAATATGCGATTCCCGGGTGCAGTGTCGTCTAGCCGTTGGATCGCACCCCATTTCGGATATGTTGTTCTATATTGTTTCAGGGTCATGTAGGATTCAACGGATTGCGAATCGGAGTACCGGATACTCCGAAATCGCGAACCCTAGGATTAGGGTTAGAGTTTTAAGCGATAACGCGATTTTGGCCGATCCGACCGTCCGATTCGGACCAAATTCGCAGAACTTGGTTCCCGCCCTATGAGAAACCTTCCGGGAAGCTCAGATTGGCCATCGGAGATCGTGGACCCCACGGGTCCCGGGTCGGCCGATCTGACAGTTTATCGCTTAACTGAGCGTCGGACCTTCCAAAAGTGATCCAAGTGTCTAAAAAGAGCTAAGGTGGGCATAGGAGTGATCTAGAACGAAATGTATATATTTCTAAGAGCCGGGGGCAGGGTATGTGATTTAAAATTCTATTTATCCAGCAGTTTATTAATTTATTATTCATGGATAATCAGGCACCAGGAGTCTAGCTAATCCACAGGAGGGACCTTCAAGAGGTCTAGCTAGCTCGGACCAGCAGTGAGTGGACCTTTCTTTTATAAATGATTTTATGCAAATGCATTTAATTTATTAATCTTGAATAAGTATTCTTGCAAGTCTTGAGCAGGTTTTATACGGTCAAATACTTTGAGTTACATATATTATTGAGGTTATAGTAGCAGCAGACCTTGAGCTTTATATAAGCATTACGACTACAGTTAAATTATCAGATTCCAGAGAATTGTCAGATAACTATTTTTAGTCCACCATGAATTATCGAAAGCAGAGTTTGAGTTTTCTATCAGATAAAAAGGGTAAAAAGGTCATTCGTGCCCGGCATTCGCCAGGTGTCGGACACGCACAGGATTCGGCTCGGATTCCAAAGCGGAAATTGGGTCGGGTCCTGTCAACTTGGTATCAGAGCATAGGTTTTACTTCCTGTAGACCCTCTTTCTTGTTACTGAACCCTTGTTCTTCTTTCAGTTGAATATGGGCCCGAAGCGTGGTGGTTTCCATAGGGGGACGAGACAGTCGTCCCGAGTGAGGGGACAGGACCCTCCTCCAGAGAACTTTCCTACCCCAGAACCGGTCCAAGAACCCGGTTGAACAGTCATTTGTTGGAGGCCCCTCAGGCCCGCACCTCTTATGCCCACAGTGATGGGAGACCCAACTTTTCAGCAGACCTTAGAGATGTTGACTCAGCCCTATCCCGGACAGGGCAGCCTAGAGACCCGTCTTGGGATACGCAGACCAAGCAAAAA
>NC_034015.1:1033708-1034552 GCF_000346465.2 Prunus persica
GGCATCTCGTAGGATCAAAGAACCTTTTTCTACGTCAATTATCATTCTTCCCGTAATGAGAAATGGGTGGCCTAAAATAATTGGAGTGTCGACATCTCTTCCATATCCAAAACTATGAAATCAACTGGGAATATGAATTTATCCACCTTCACTAGTACATCTTCAAGAATGCCTTGAGGATATGTAAGTGATCTATCCGCCATCTGCAAAGAAATATTAGTTTTCTTAATTTCTCCCAAACCAATTCTTTTAGCTACAGACAAAGGCATTAAATTAATACTAGAACCTAGATCACACAATGCTCTTTGAAAAGAAATAGTGCCAATGGTGCAAGGAATAGAAAAATTCCCTGGATCCTTTCGCTTAGGTGATAGATGACTTTGTATTACTGCGCTACACTGCTCCGTCAATTCCACCATCTCTGTATCTTCCAAACGTCTCTTTTTGCTTAAGATGTCCTCGATGAACTTTCCATAGTTTGGCATTTGCTCTATTGCTTCACCAAATGGAATGGTAATTTGC
Organism: Prunus persica; assembly: GCF_000346465.2. Classification (NCBI taxonomy): domain Eukaryota; kingdom Viridiplantae; phylum Streptophyta; class Magnoliopsida; order Rosales; family Rosaceae; genus Prunus; species Prunus persica. The sequence goes on from NC_034015.1 coordinate 1,034,231, forward strand.
AATTTCCTAAAAATTTCAAGAAATTTGGAGAACTATGCATCCTTCTTATTTTTCTTCAAGCGTTCAATGGAACATAGGATTTTGAAGTGAGATTTTTGGATGGTGGTTGCTCATTGGTCTGAGAAGAAAAATTCATTGCCTATGTTGCTGAATTTTTGGTTGAGCTTATTGCGGCGGGTAAGCTATTTTCTTCAGCTTTTTCCGTATCTCTCAATTTTGGTAGTGCTTTTCTACATCCAAATCTACAGCGGTTTTGATGGGTCTCCCATTTCGAAGTGTGATTGCCTTCACATGTTCTTGAATTTTCGGATCAATCTCGGGT
>NC_034015.1:1035085-1036389 GCF_000346465.2 Prunus persica
TGTATCAGAATGCTGTGTTTCAATTGCTAGTGTATCAAACAAAGTTTGACATTCAGTTGGTGTCTTGTTCTTAATAGATCCACCTGCATAGTTATTCACTGCAGCCTTACTCGAAACGATTAGTGCCTTATAAAAAATACGCATGAGAACTAGAGTAGACAAACCATGGTGAGGGCACTGTATTAAAAAATTATTGAACCTTTCCCAAGCTTCTGAAAATGACTCATCGGTCTGTTGACTGAATTGCATGATTTTATCCCTCAGTGCATCAGTTTTCTGAGTTGAAAAGAATTTTTCCAAGAACTTGTTTTGAACCTCCGTCCAGCTTGTCAATAATCCAGGCCTTAAGGAGTTTAGCCACATCTTAGCTTTATCTTTCAGTGTGTAGGGAAAGACTTTCATCCTGAGATGTTCTTCGGTGACTCCCTCTGTCAAAGCCATGTTAGAAACCATGTTAAAAATATCTCTAATATGAGCTAAAGGATCTTCAAAACTTAATCCATGAAAAGAAGGCATCATATTAAAGTGGATATTTTTCAATTCAAAATTCCTGGCAACTGCAGGGAGAACGATGCTTGAAGGTGACGTCGGAATTGTCGGGATATCAAGGTCTCCCATTGTTTCATTCTGTACAAGGGCAATCTCGTCTTCTCCTTGTTGATTCTTCTTTTCTCTATCTTGTTTTTGACTCCAACGAATTTCTCGAAGCTTCTGTTCAATCTCAGGTTCCAATTCAACTAGTTGGCTAGTTGAAGATCGGGTACCAGTCATTCACCGTATGCTCAGAAACAGAGTTATTGTACCTACAAAACAAGGACAAAGGATTGTTTAAATAAGGAGAGAACAATAGAATTAAAGAAGGAAATAAAACCCAAACACAATTAGGAAAAGAAACTTTAATAAAAGGAACAGAAAGTTGAATGAAAATAGGAATGGAATTCCTAATGGCTGCGTGAAACTCTCCTTTTTTTTCCCTTCATGCGAGCTGGCTGTTTGGGCTGGTTTCTTGCTTCCTTTTGGTTTGTTTGTGGTCTGAATCCCTCACGTTCTCTCCTCTCCTTTTTTTTCTTTTTTCTTTTTTTTTTTGGGGGTTGGAAATCAAATGGAACTAAAGGAGTACCTGAAATAAAATAAAATAAAATAAAAAAATTAACTAATTAAATATTCAAAATATAACTAGAAAATAAAGCGCACTAATATTAACAGATTAAGTCAATCCCCCACAGCGGCACCGAAATTTGATGTGATTAATTGCAAGTGGACAATATCGCTCAAATTAATATAGTAGTAACTAGAGTATCGTT
>NC_034015.1:1036489-1037429 GCF_000346465.2 Prunus persica
TAATCTTTTAAATATTAGAGTGATTTTATTTCTAATTATATTTCAATTAAACGAAAAGAGAATTATGATGATTAAAATCTAGTTAAGCAAACAAAATAAATTGAGATTAGGAAAATAATTTAAAAGATGAAAACAAAGATGATAAAGCACTAGGGCACCAATTTCACCTAGCTAATCCCACCAAAATCCTTCTAGCTTGTTAATTGTAATTACCTAACATGTTGATAATTGTTTTCCCTTACCTCACCAATACTCTCTGCCGAGTTATATTAGTTGTATTCCTTACCATCAACCCCAGACTCATAGGTACTGCACCTGTATGTTTCCAACACCATTAACCAAGGCAATTTCAGAATTAATTCAATCAACACAACACAACATAATTACTTATAAGTTATTATCAGAGAATTTATTCTGCATAATATTACTTATTTTTGTTCTAAACAATGGGACCTATGCGGCCATGCCATGGCATTTCAAAATTTGTAGTAACTATGGATAAGCTGTATTATTAAAAAAATTGTTTTATTTATTCAGAAAAACAAAACAATCTATGTAGATAGTTACTATTTTTCTCTTTCACGTTTTTCTTCTTCTTCTTTTTTCCTCAATGATTGGTTTCTATTGCACATTTTTTATCCACACATCATCTCAGTACAAGTTGACGGAACTGTGTACAGCAGGGCAAGATTTGTAAACTACTAACTCGGTGCAAATTTTATAAGCTATTCCTACCCCCAACAAATATTAGCCCATACCTCCCTCCTGTGTCCTTCAACTTTGGTGTGGTTTTTGTTTTTGTTTTTTGTTTTTGTTGCTTTTTTTAATATTAGCCTAACCCCCAGCCCAACCAATATTGTTTTCAAAATTGACCAACCCAACCTACCCTTAGAAATATTAGGCCTCGTCATCGACCCCGGTCCAAATTTAATGGGCTTGG
>NC_034015.1:1037529-1050315 GCF_000346465.2 Prunus persica
ATTGCTTCCGGAAGAAGTTATACTTCGTAGCCCTGGACGCCCTGAAGTGACATTTTATGGTGAGCGTAGAGTGCTCCCATCTAGCCTCATTTCAGTGATGATGGCAACGAGATTGCTCAGAAAAGGGTGCTCAGGATATGTAGCTTATATAGTGGATAGTAGGACTCAGGAGTTAAAGTTTGAGGATATACCAGTAGTTCGGGATTTTCCAGATGTATTCCCGGATGATCTTCCTGGGTTACCTTCCCATCGGGAGATCGAGTTCACTATTGAACTCATGTCAGGAACAAGCCCTATATCTCAGGCACCTTACAGGATGGCACCTGCAGAACTAAAAGAGTTGAAGGTGCAGCTGCAGGAGTTAGTAGACAAGGGCTTCATCCGACCTAGTTTTTCTCCTTGGGGTGCCCCAGTATTGTTTGTGAAGAAAAAGGATGGTACCATGAGGTTATGTGTCGATTACAGGCAACTGAATAAAGTCACAGTGAGAAATAAGTATCCGCTACCCCGTATTGATGATTTATTTGATCAGTTGAGGGGTGCTAAGGTATTTTCCAAGATTGATTTGAGATCGGGGTACCATCAGTTACGGATCAAAGAAGAAGATGTACCTAAGACAGCTTTCCGCACCAGGTATGGGCATTATGAGTTTTTAGTAATGCCATTCGGATTGACGAATGCCCCAGCTGTGTTTATGGATTTGATGAACAGAGTGTTCCGACGTTTTTTGGATCGCTTTGTTATTGTATTCATAGATGATATTCTGGTGTACTCCAAGAGTCGGAAGGCGCATATGAAGCATTTAGAACTGGTACTGAAGACGCTGAGAAGGAAGAAATTGTTTGCTAAGTTCAGTAAGTGCCAGTTCTGGCTAGATAGAGTAAATTTCTTAGGGCATGTTATTTCTGCAGACGGTGTTTATGTTGATCCTCAGAAGGTTGAGGCAGTAGTGAATTGGCCGCAGCCAACCAGTGTTTCAGAGGTACGGAGTTTTCTGGGGTTAGTTGGTTATTATCGTCGCTTTGTAGAAGGTTTTTCTACGATAGCGACGCCTCTCACCCGTTTGACTAGGAAGGGAGTTAAATTCGAATGGTCAAAGGAGTGTGAGAAAAGTTTTGATGAGCTTAAAACCAGGTTAACTACTGCTCCAGTATTGACGCTTCCAGATGACAGTGGTAACTTTGTGATTTACAGTGATGCCTCCAAACAGGGTCTTGGATGTGTACTGATGCAGCATGGTCGGGTGATCGCTTATGCTTCTAGACAGTTGAAGAAGCATGAGTTGAATTACCCTGTGCATGATTTGGAGTTAGCAGCAGTAGTATTTGCTTTGAAAATCTGGAGACACTACTTGTACGGAGTTACCTGTCAGATTTTCACAGATCATAAGAGTTTAAAGTATTTATTCACTCAGAAGGAGTTGAATTTAAGACAAAGGAGATGGTTAGAGCTGATCAAAGACTACGATTGTACCATAGAGCATTATCCGGGGAAAGCTAATGTAGTAGCTGATGCACTTAGCAGGAAATCATCTGGTTCAGTAGCTTATCTCCGAGGAAGGTATGACCCATTTATGGTTGAATTGAGAAAGCTTAGAGTTGAGCTGGATGTAGATGACCAGGGAGCATTGTTAGCTACTCTCCGGGTGCGACCTATATTGGTGGAACGCATAATAGCAGCTCAAGCAGAGGATCCTTTAATTTGTACTCTTCGAACAGAAGTGGAGAATGGCACTAGAACAGACTGTTCAGTGAGGAACGATGGAGCTCTAATGCTGGGTAACAGATTGTATGTTCCTCATGATGAAGCTCTGAAGAGGGAAATTCTTGAAGAAGCCCACAGCTCAGCTTTTGCTATGCATCCCGGGAGTACTAAGATGTACCACACGCTGAGAGAACACTATTGGTGGCCTTTCATGAAAAAGGAGATAGCAGAGTATGTCAGAAAGTGTCTAATCTGTCAGCAGGTGAAAGCGGAACGACAGAAACCGTCTGGCCTGTTACAGCCTCTTCCGATTCCGGAGTGGAAGTGGGAGCATATAACTATGGATTTCGTGTTCAAGCTTCCCCGAACACGAAATAAGTATGATGGAGTGTGGGTGATTGTGGATCGACTTACGAAATCTGCTCATTTCTTACCAGTAAGAGCAAATTATACTTTAAATAAGTTGGCCCAGCTCTTTATTGATGAGATAGTAAGACTTCATGGAGTACCAGTTTCGATCACTTCTGATCGAGATCCATGGTTTACCTCACGTTTCTGGACAAAGTTGCATGAAGCTTTTGGAACCCGGTTACAGTTCAGTACTGCTTTTCATCCTCAGACGGATGGTCAGTCTGAGAGGACGATTCAGACTCTAGAAGATATGTTGAGAGCTTGTGCATTGCAGTTCAAAAATGACTGGGATGAGAAATTGCCACTCATGGAGTTTGCATATAATAACAGCTACCAGGCAAGTATTAGAATGTCACCCTTTGATGCTTTATATGGAAAACAATGCAGAACTCCATTTTATTGGGATGAAGTCGGTGAGAACCGACTGGAAGTGGCAGATGATGTTGAGCGGACGAAAGAACAGGTGAAGATAATCCGAGAAAGGCTGAAAATAGCCCAGGATAGACAGAAGAGTTATGCAGATAACAGGAGGAAAGACCTCCAGTTTGAAGTAGGAGATTTGGTATTCCTGAAGCTTTCGCCTTGGAAAGGCGTAGTAAGATTTGGAAAGCGAGGAAAGCTAAGTCCTCGTTATATTGGCCCGTATGAGGTTGTAGAACGGGTAGGCCCAGTAGCCTACAGACTTGCTTTACCTCCAGATTTATCTCGGCTGCATGATGTGTTTCATGTCTCGATGCTCCGGAAGTACATTCCAGACCCATCTCATGTACTGGAGGAGCAACCGATAGAGCTGCAAGAAGATTTGACTTATGTAGAGCAGCCAGTGCAAATTTTAGATCGAAAGATGCAAGTTTTGCGCTCGAGAGAGATCCCTCTTGTGAAAGTTTTATGGAGGAGCCACACTGTGGAAGAGGCTACCTGGGAACCTGAGGACCAGATGCGGGAACAGTACCCGTCTCTCTTCGAGTAACAGGTACGTAAATTTCGAGGACGAAATTTTCTTAAGGGGGGTAGATTGTAAGAACCCAAACCAAAATATCTAAAAATTGAGATTTCTTTATTCTAGCCAAAAGACGATTTTGCCCTCGCATATTCTAAAAGGGGAAAGTTTGACTTTTTGATCGGAAAAGAATTTGGCAATTCCGCTTATGCCGTTGCGTAGAGTACAGCGAAACGAGTTCGTAGACATGGAGTAGACCCGAATCGGAGTTGTAACGAAGGATTTATGGTTAAAAGAGTCTCAGTGGCAGAATCGTAAATATTTCGAAGTTTTTTTTTTTTTAAAAAACCAGATTTTTCTCTTGCTATCCCGTCATTATTTTTTTCTCTTCTCCCTCTCTCCTCCCGATTCTTCCTCCAACCGCCCGACCTTTCCCCCTTCTCCTTGACGCCACGGCCACCATACTTGGAACCGATCTCTGCCGTTGGTACCAAACGAACCACCATTCGACCACCGACGTTTCTTGACCCTTCGCCGGAGTTGCCGTGGCCGGAGCTGGTCGGAAAACTCCATTTTCGCCGGATTTCCAGTTCAAACTTTCAGCTCGATTTTCTCCTTCAATTCTCCACCAAATAAGTCGAGGGAGGTATGGATTTTCATCTATTTCTCGTGCTCTATCTGCTAGTTGGCTGGGTTTAGATCAATTCAATCCCTAGATCATTCGATTTTCGACTTGAAGTTTGGCAGAAACTTCGGCCGCCAAAAACTACTGTTTCCGGTCACTTTTTGGGGTATGTCCAAGAACAAAAGTGACTCCAAATGTGGTGTTTTACCTAGGATAGGAGTTTGGAGTCGTAGTTTGGAGTTTTTCCGGCGAACCGTTATCGCTTTGGACACCCGCCGCTGCCGGCGCGTGTGGCGGCGTGTGGGTGAGGGTACAGTAGTAACTCTGGGTATTTTTGTGATCCTCGTATTGTCACGAGCGCGTAGGATTTCGCGGATCTCAATTCGGAGTCCGTTCGAGCCCCGAACGGATTTTCCATAATATGCGATTCCCGGGTGCAGTGTCGTCTAGCCGTTGGATCGCACGCCATTTTGGATATGTTGTTCTATATTGTTTCAGGGTCGTGTAGGATTCAACGGATTGCGAATCGGAGTACCGGATACTCCGAAATCGCGAACCCTAGGGTTAGGGTTAGAGTTTTAAGCGATAACGCGATTTTGGCCGATCCGACCGTCCGATTCGGACCAAATTCGCAGAACTTGGTTCCCGCCCTATGAGAAACCTTCCGGGAAGCTCAGATTGGCCATCGGAGATCGTGGACCCCACGGGTCCCGGGTCGGCCGATCTGACAGTTTATCGCTTAACTGAGCGTCGGACCTTCCAAAAGTGGTCCAAGTGTCTAAAAAGAGCTAAGGTGGGCATAGGAGTGATCTAGAACGAAATGTATATATTTCTAAGAGCCGGGGGCAGGGTATGTGATTTAAAATTCTATTTATCCAGCAGTTTATTAATTTATTATTCATGGATAATCAGGCACCAGGAGTCCAGCTAATCCATAGGAGGGACCTTCAAGAGGTCTAGCTAGCTCGGACCAGCAGTGAGTGGACCTTTCTTTTATAAATGATTTTATGCAAATGCATTTAATTTATTAATCTTGTATAAGTATTCTTGCAAGTCTTGAGCAGGTTTTATACGGTCAAATACTTTGAGTTACATATATTATTGAGGTTATAGTAGCAGCAGACCTTGAGCTTTATATAAGCATTACGACTACAGTTAAATTATCAGATTCCAGAGAATTGTCAGATAACTATTTTTAGTCCACCATGAATTATCGAAAGCAGAGTTTGAGTTTTCTATCAGATAAAAAGGGTAAAAAGGTCATTCGTGCCCGGCATTCGCCAGGTGTCGGACACGCACAGGATTCGGCTCGGATTCCAAAGCGGAAATTGGGTCGGGTCCTGTCATCTTTCGCATACAAATAATTGGTAAACGAGTTCGGCAACGTAGCGTTTTTGTATTTTAAAGAATGTACCATCAAGGTCCATTAATTCGATAATATATTGGGATTTGTTTCTGGCCTTAGTTTCAGTAAGATAATATTGAGAAATCGAAATTCCAATCTACCGTGGTTCCATCACAGATTTACTAAAGTTCATACTTACGTTGACAGGACCAGACCCAATTTCCACTTTGGAATTCGAGCCCAGTGCTGTGCGTGTCCGACACCTGGCGAATGTCTGGCACAAAGGACCTTTTACCCTTCTTGTTTCAAATTCTTTTTAAATTTTTCCCTTAGACTTCTGCCGAAAATTCGGCAGAGTCTCCCCTGTATTTTGACCGAACCCAATTTTTTTCACCTGTTAAACAATCAAATAAATCCACACCAACTACCAGAATAGAATAACCAAGTATTCACTAACTCCAGTTTTCCACTAAAACTAGATATCAGAGCATTTTCTAAAGTTCACAGAGTTTCAAGAACTTTTCCACAAAACTCAATACTTGGTGGCGCGGAAGCTAGGGATGGCCCGGTGGTGGATCCTGCGCACTTCTACGACCTGGGGGCGAAAAACAGGTTGAAAATGTGAGTGGACAAAAATTAAGTTCTTGAAAATAAATTTTATAAACATAGTAACCCCCATTTAAAAATAAGCAAGGATTTAACTCGAGGGTTTGTCTATATTTCAATACAAGGTATTCAAATAAGCATGTAAAAACCTACTGATGAATGTGATCGTATAACTGAACAAATATGTAAAGATATAAATGCACGAATATCAAAGAAACTGATAGAAAATAACTGAAAGTCATAATCGAATAAAAGAAAACTCAAAATCCTTTGAAAATACCACCTATTTGTACCCCTGTCATATCCGTCAATTCCCCTGGCAGGTCTCGGGCGCCACGCAGTCTACCCGAACCGCAAACTGGTGAAATCAGGGGACTATGATCAGCCTGATCCGCCGACAGATTCCTCGATGACACTAAGTCAGCTCGAGTCGCTCTGGCAGGATGCAGGGACCGTAGTCAGCCTGATCCGCAATCCTGGCAGGTCTCAGGGACATAGAGTCAGCCGAGCCGCAATCCTGGCAGGTCTCGGGACACCAAGTCTGCCGAGCCGCAAATCCTGGCACTCACGGTCCGAGCGTCCCCGAAACTCGTGAGGCAAAGTCAAGTGCACTGACATAAACTGAAATCGGACTGGATGTCCGTAGACATCGGTCCAACTCTGGGTAATCACCAAGTAAAGGGTGGGTACATGGTGGTTCTAAAATAAACTATTTTTAGAAAAATCTAATAACTCACTGCCTTTTTGTGAAACTGAAATTTAACTGTTGTCTCCTCTGATAGAATTCTCAAACTCTGCTTTTTATATTACTGAGCTTCAATAACTGAACAACACGTAGATCAAAGTATTGTACAGCACAGATCACATTCGAAATGAATAGTTCATAAAACTTCTTCAAGATCAAATAATGACATTAACCCATATAAACTAATTTGTAAAAGCTTATTTGTATAAACTCATTATAAAAAAAATCACTTAAATAATCTCATTTATATAAATCATTTATATAATTCATGCATATAAAATCGTTTAAGATATAACTCATGCATATAAAATCGTTATGAAAGAAAGTCCACTCACTGATGGTCCGAGCTAATTGGACCCTTCGAAGGTCCTTCCTGCAGATCAACTGGACCTCTGGTGCCTGATTATCCATGAATAATAAATCAATAAACTGCTGAATAAAAAGAATCAAATTAAACACTCTGCCCCTGGCTCCTAGAAATACGTGCACTCATTTTAAAGTTACTCTTATGCCCACATTAGCTTTTTAGACGGTTAGAACGACCTTAAGAGACCCGAAGCCTTACTAAGCGATATACTGCCAGATCGGCCGATCCCGGACCCCGTGGGTCCACAGTCTCCGATGTCCAATTTGGGCTCCTTTGAAGGTTCCTTACAGAGAAGGAACCATGTTCTGCGAGTTTGGTCTGAAACGGACGGTCGGATTAGCCAAAATTGCGTTATCGCTTAAAATCCAAACCCTAGCCCTAGGGTTCGTGATTTCGGAGTATCCGGGACTCCGATTCTCAATCCGTCGAATCCTACACGATCCTGAAATCATGTAGACCGACATATCCGAAATTCAGTGCGATCCGACGATTTGACGACACTGCACCCAGGGATCGCTCGATATGGAAAATTGGTTCGGAGCTCAAACGGACTCCGAATCGAGATCCGCGAAATCGTACGCGCTCGTGATGACACGAGGATCTCAAAACTACCCAGAGTTACTCCACCACCCTCGCCCACGCGCCCCAGCACGCTCGGGCGGATTCGGGTGTCTAAAGCGATACCGACTGGCCGAAAAATCTCGGAACCAAGACTCCAAACTCCTATCCTAGGTAAAACACCCCATTTGGAGTCACTTTTGTTCTTGGACATACCCCAAAAAGTGATCGAAAACAGTAGATCACGGCGGCCGAAGTTTCGGCCAATTTTCAAGTCGAAGATCGAACCCTTTAGAGCTAAAATCGATCGAAACCCATACATCCATTAGCTAGAACACCAAAAATAGCTGAGAAATCGTACCTTACTCGATCGATTTGGTGGAGAATGAAGGAGAAAATCGAGCTCAAAGTTCAAACTGGAAATCCGGCGAAAATGGAGTTTTCCGGCGAGCTCCGGCCACAGAAACTCCGGCTAAGGGTCAAGAAACGTCGGCGGTCGAGTGGTGGTGCGTTTGGTACCAACAGCGGAGATCGGTTCCAAGTGTGGCGACCGTGGCGTCAAGGAGAAGGAGCAAAGGTCGGGCGGCTGGAGCAAAAAATCGGGAGGAGAGAGAAATGAGGAGAGAGAGAAGGAAAAAGGGTTGAAAATCTGACTTTTGGCCAAATTACCATTTTGCCCTTCATGGTATTTTGATCGTATCTTCTTCGTTACAACTCCGATTCGGGTCTACTCCGTGTCTACGGACTCCTCTCGCCGTGCTCTACCCAAAGGCGCAAGCAGAATTGCCAAATTCGTTCTCGATCAAAAAGTTAATTTTCCCCCTATTAAATAATGCGAGGGAAAAATTGTCTTTTATGCTAGAAGATATTATCCTTACTTTTTAGATATTTTATTTCTTTTTAGATATTTTGGTTTGGGTTATTACATACGTACCAACAAACAACGCCGTCCAGGGAGTCATATATACTTAATTGCAAGTTGTACTCGTTTAGGGTGCCAAGTTATTTATGGCATGAAACAAAATATGTCAATTTAGTTACCGTTTTGTTCAACAAATTAATCTCTGAAAAAAAAAAAAATCCTTTCACGAATACGCAATTTATAGGATTTATAGTTATGTACACATGTGCATGTGAAAATTAAGCTACATATATTCGACAGTTTGGAAAGCACTGGTAACTTAGAAATTGAAGTTATTTTGTTTCAATAATTTAAAGCCACTAATTATATAAGGAATAAAATCGCAATCTTATTATGCCAATTTATTTACCATTACAGTTCGATACATGGATTTTTTATTATATAAAATCCATACATGCACAATTCTTTGAATCCAATGCGCTCATCATGGCATTGCTTAAAGTCATACTTTTGTACAGCAAACAACGCCAATAATAAAATATATATACTTTGAATTAAGGTCGTACTTGTTTTGGCTTGAAACCTAATATGCTAATTTAGTTACCATTCTGGTCCAACAGAATCATCTCTTAAAATAATATTTCCTTTCATGCATACATAATTTATTTAACTTATCATTTCTAAACATGCATTTACAAAAAATAAGTTACGTATAATCTTAGGTTTGGAGAGCACGAATAAGTTAGAAATTAAGCTACATAGCTTGAATATGCACCTAATTCTACTAGGCATCAAATCGCAATCTTATTATCATAACTTATTTACCATTATAGTTCGATAAATTGATTTGTTTACAAAATTCATGCATGAACAATTCGTTGAATCCAACCTCACCAAGATGTGCAATCATAGAAAATAGTTTTCAAATTCACCTATATATATTGTAGTCTTTTTAAAAAACTAGTGACTCCGAATTCAAGTTTTATACCACGTACAAACCTATCATCCTTCCTTGCCTTCAACAAATTGAATAGATATGGAGAAAGGTTCATTCAAGTCAGCTTTCCTCATTGTGCTCCTTCTTGTTTCATATAATGGTAAAATACTTCTCTCAATTTTTAATTTTGTTACAATGAAAGAGAAATTTATTCTTGACATACTATAATCCAAACGTTAATCCTAACAACCTAGGCTAACCTCAGGGGCTGACTTCTTTGAACAATACAACTGCATATAGGCATTTTTTTCTCCAACCTGGTTGACTTCACTTATTTTGAAAATGTGTATATGTCCTTGATACATCGTTAAAATTGTATAATTTAACCTAACAATTGTCGATATTTTCAGCCATAAAGTAGAGTTTAAGTGTATATTTTTGTAACGTAAACTTATGCATAACGCAGTATGTTCACAATAAAGGCAAAACACAGTTTTATTATGAATTATGGAAATATTGATTGTGGTAGGTGTGCAATTTGGAGCCGAAGCAAGAGGTCCAGTTACTCGTTATCCGTGCCAAACATCTGCTCTATGCGGCCCATGCACATGCGTCGAGAATTGGTGTAAGTGTCCGCCAGATAAAATATCGAAGTTCATTCTTCAAGACATCTCTACACACCCGCAAGCACATAAGGAAATGCCATAATCAGCGCTACTTGATACATCAATATATAGCATATACTTATGACGAGCCCCAAAAATCTTATGTTCTCCCAATATGTTCGTTAAATGTTTGAATGGATAATAAATAACATCACCTTCTTACTTATAGTTTACTTGGTTTGAATATTTTTATATTTCATAATGTTGTGATGATAAAGGTGTGGTACACGAGAAAACAGTGAAGTGATTCTAAATTACCGAACACAATGAAAAAAAGGCAATTGAAATAGTGTAACACCTAACAATTTTCGCTAATTAGGCGACAACATGAAATTCAAAAGTTTATAAGAAATAGTCTTCTATTCTCAAACTGCTGTAGTAAATAAGGCAAATATAAGTGATGGTTCTGAATGACCTCTTTTAATCACTTGAAAAACATATAAAGTTGTATAGATAAGGATTACAACGAAGTTAACTAATATAAAATAATTATATATTTTAGTCTCAAGCACGTAGTTCTGAATCCTAAAACAAGTAACTATTACTAATTTCTTTAGTGTGTGCTAAATATGATTATTTCTTACTAATTTCGTGTTTGATCCACCGAATAATAGGAAAGAATTAAAGTTTTTAGAAACAATATCTCTTTGGTTGTCATTTTTATTTTATTTTATCACCACATAACTCTGTTTTAAAAAAACTAGTATCTCTTTCGCATACAAATAATTGGTAAACGAATTCGGCAACGTAGCGTTTTTGTATTTTAAAAAATGTACCATCAAGGTCCATTAATTCGATAATATATTGGGATTTGATTCTGGCCTTAGTTTCAGTAAGATAATATTGAGAAATCGAAATTCCAATCTACCGTGGTTCCATCACAGATTTACTAAAGTTCATACTTACGTACCAACAAACAACGCCGTCCTTGGAGTCATATATACTTAATTGCAAGTTTTACTCGTTTAGGTTGCCAAGTTATTTATGGCATGAAACAAAATATGTCAATTTAGTTACCGTTTTGTTCAACAAATTAATCTCTGAAAAAAAAAAAAAAAAATCCTTTCACGAATACGCAATTTATAGGATTTATAGTTATGTACACATGTGCATGTGAAAATTAAGCTACATATATTCGACAGTTTGGAAAGCACTGGTAACTTAGAAATTGAAGTTATATTGTTTCAATAATTTAAAGCCACTAATTATATAAGGAATAAAATCGAAATCTTATTATGCCAATTTATTTACCATTATAGTTCGATACATTGATTTTTTATTATAGAAAATCCATACATGAACAATTCTTTGAATCCAATGCGCTCATCATGGCATTGCTTAAAGTCATACTTTTGTACAGCAAATATCGCCAATAATAAAATATATATACTTTGAATTAAGGTCGTACTTGTATTGGCTTGAAACCTAATATGCAAATTTAGTTACCATTCTAGTCGAACAAAATCATCTCTTAAAATAATATTTCCTTTCATGCATACACAACTTATTTAACTTATCATTTCTAAACATGCATTTACAAAAAATAAGTTACATATAATGTTAGGTTTGGAGAGCACGAATAGGTTAGAAATTAAGCTATATAGCTTGAATATGCACCTAATAATACTAGGCATCAAATCGCAATCTTATTATCATAACTTATTTACCATTATAGTTCGATAAATTGATTTGTTTACAAAATTCATGCATGAACAATTCGTTGAATCCAACCTCACCAAGATGTGCAATCATAGAAAATAGTTTTCAAATTCACCTATATATATTGTAGTCTTTTTAAAAACTAGTGACTCCGAATTCAAGTTTTATACCACGTACAAACCTATAATCCTTCCTTGCCTTCAACAAATTGAATAGATATGGAGAAAGGTTCATTCAAGTCAGCTTTCCTCATTGCTCCTTCTTGTTTCATATAATGGTAAAATACTTCTCTCAATTTTTAATTTTGTTACTATAATCCAAACGTTAATCCTAACAACCTAGGCTAACCTCAGGGGCTGACTTCTTTGAACAATACAACTGCATATAGGCATTTTTTTCTCAAACCTGGTTGACTTCACTTATTTTGAAAATGTGTATATGTCCTTGATACATCGTTAAAATTGTATAATTTAACCTAACAGTTGTCGATATTTTCAGCCATAAAGTAGAGTTTAAGAATTGTCGATATTTTCAGCCATAAAGTAGAGTTTAAGTGTATATTTTTGTAACGTAAACTTATGCATAACGCAGTATGTTCACAATAAAGGCAAAACACAGTTTTATTATGAATTATGGAAATATTAATTGTGGTAGGTGTGCAATTTGGAGCCGAAGCAAGAGGTCCAGTTACTCGTTATCCGTGCCAAACATCTGCTTTATGCGGCCCGTGCACATGCGTCGAGAATTGGTGTAAGTGTCCGCCAGATAAAATATCGAAGTTCATTCTTCAAGACATCTCTACACACCCGCAAGCACATAAGGAAATGCCATAATCAGCGCTACTTGATACATCAATATATAGCATATACTTATGACGTGCCCCAAAAATCTTATGTTCTCCCAATATGTTCGTTAAATGTTTGAATGGATAATAAATAACATCACCTTCTTACTTATAGTTTACTTGGTTTGAATATTTTTATATTTCATAATGTTGTGATGATAAAGGTGTGGTACACGAGAAAACAGTGAAGTGATTCTAAATTACCGAACACAACGAAAAAAAGGCAATTGAAATAGTGTAACACCTAACAATTTTTGCTAATTAGGCGACAACATGAAATTCAAAAGTTTATAAGAAATAGTCTTCTATTCTCAAACTGTTGTTGTAAATAAGGCAAATATAAGTGATGGTTCTGAATGACCTCTTTTAATCACTTGAAAAACATATAAAGTTGTATAGATAAGGATTACAACGAAGTTAACTAATATAAAATAATTATATATTTTAGTCTCAAGCACGTAGTTCTGAATCCTAAAACAAGTAACTATTACTAATTTCTTTAGTGTGTGCTAAATATG
>NC_034015.1:1050415-1068620 GCF_000346465.2 Prunus persica
TTCGTGTTTGATCCACCGAATAATAGGAAAGAATTAAAGTTTTTATAAACAATATCTCTTTGGTTGTCATTTTTATTTTATTTTATCGCCACATAACTCTGTTTTAAAAAAACTAGTATCTCTTTCGCATACAAATAATTGGTAAACGAATTCGGCAACGTAGCGTTTTTGTATTTTAAAAAATGTACCATCAAGGTCCATTAATTCGATAATATATTGGGATTTGATTCTGGCCTTAGTTTCAGTAAGATAGTATGGGGGAAATCGAAATTCCGAAAACAAAGGGGTTCCATCACAGATTAGAGAGAAAAGGCATACTTACGTACCAACAAACAACGCCGTCCTTGGAGTCATATATACTTAATTGCAAGTTTTACTCGTTTAGGTTGCCAAGTTATTTATGGCATGAAACAAAATATGTCAATTTAGTTACCGTTTTGTTCAACAAATTAATCTCTGAAAAAAAAAAAAAAAAATCCTTTCACGAATACGCAATTTATAGGATTTATAGTTATGTACACATGTGCATGTGAAAATTAAGCTACATATATTCGACAGTTTGGAAAGCACTGGTAACTTAGAAATTGAAGTTATATTGTTTCAATAATTTAAAGCCACTAATTATATAAGGAATAAAATCGAAATCTTATTATGCCAATTTATTTACCATTAAAGTTCGATACATTGATTTTTTATTATAGAAAATCCATACATGAACAATTCTTTGAATCCAATGCGCTCATCATGGCATTGCTTAAAGTCATACTTTTGTACAGCAAATATCGCCAATAATAAAATATATATACTTTGAATTAAGGTCGTACTTGTATTGGCTTGAAACCTAATATGCAAATTTAGTTACCATTCTAGTCGAACAAAATCATCTCTTAAAATAATATTTCCTTTCATGCATACACAATTTATTTAACTTATCATTTCTAAACATGCATTTACAAAAAATAAGTTAAATATAATGTTAGGTTTGGAGAGCACGAATAGGTTAGAAATTAAGCTATATAGCTTGAATATGCACCTAATAATACTAGGCATCAAATCGCAATCTTATTATCATAACTTATTTACCATTATAGTTCGATAAATTGATTTGTTTACAAAATTCATGCATGAACAATTCGTTGAATCCAACCTCACCAAGATGTGCAATCATAGAAAATAGTTTTCAAATTCACCTATATATATTGTAGTCTTTTTAAAAACTTGTGACTCCGAATTCAAGTTTTATACCACGTACAAACCTATAATCCTTCCTTGCCTTCAACAAATTGAATAGATATGGAGAAAGGTTCATTCAAGTCAGCTTTCCTCATTGTGTTCCTTCTTGTTTCATATAATGGTAAAATACTTCTCTCAATTTTTAATTTTGTTACAATGAAAGAGAAATTTATTCTTGACATACTATCATCCAAACGTTAATCCTAACAACCTAGGCTAACCTCAGGGGCTGACTTCTTTGAACAATACAACTGCATATAGGCATTTTTTTCTCCAACCTGGTTGACTTCACTTATTTTGAAAATGTGTATATGTCCTTGATACATCGTTAAAATTGTATAATTTAACCTAACAGTTGTCGATATTTTCAGCCATAAAGTAGAGTTTAAGTGTATATTTTTGTAACGTAAACTTATGCATAACGCAGTATGTTCACAATAAAGGCAAAACACAGTTTTATTATGAATTATGGAAATATTAATTGTGGTAGGTGTGCAATTTGGAGCCGAAGCAAGAGGTCCAGTTACTCGTTATCCGTGCCAAACATCTGCTCTATGCGGCCCATGCACATGCGTCGAGAATTGGTGTAAGTGTCCGCCAGATAAAATATCGAAGTTCATTCTTCAAGACATCTCTACACACCCGCAAGCACAGAAGGAAATACCATAATCAGCGCTACTTGATACATCAATATATAGCATATACTTATGAAGTGCACCAAAAATCTTATGTTCTCCCAATATGTTCGTTAAATGTTTGAGTGGATAATAAATAACATCACCTTCTTACTTATGGCTTACTTGGTTTGAATTTTTTTATATTTCATAATACTGTGATGATAAAGGTGTGGTACACGAGCAAACAGTGAAGTGATTCTAAATTACCGAACACAACGAAAAAAAGTAATTGAAATAGTGTAACACCAAACAATTTTCGCTAATTCGGCGACAACATGAAATTCAAAAGTTTATAAGTAATAGTCTTCTATTCTCAAACTGTTGTAGTAAATATGGCAAATACAAGTGATGGTTCTGAATGACCTCTTTTAATCACCTGAAAAACAAATAAAGTTGCACAGATAAGGATTACAACGAAGTTAACGAATATAAAATTCTTTACTGTGTGCTAAATATGATTATTTCTTACTAATTTCGTGTTCGATCCACCGAATAACATGAAAGAATTAAAGTTTTAAAAAACAATATGTCTTTGTTGTCATTTTTATTTTATTTTATCACCACATAACTCTGTTTTAAAAAAACTAGTATCTCTTTCGCACACAAAAAATTGGTAAACGAGTTCGGCAACGTAGAGTTTTTGTATTTTAAAAAATGTACCATCAAGGTCCATTAATTCGATAATATATTGGGATTTGATTCTGGCCTTAGTTTCAGTAACATAATATTGAGAAATCGAAATTCCAACCTACCGTGGTTTCATCACAGATTTACTAAAGTTCATACTTACGTACCAACAAAGAACGCCGTCCTTGGAGTCAATAATTGCAAGTTGTACTCGTTTAGGTTGCCAAGTTATTTATGGCATGAAACATAATATGTCAATTTAGTTACCGTTTTGTTCAACAAATTAATCTCTGGAAAAAAAAAAATCCATTCACGAATACGCAATTTATAGGATTTATAGTTATGTACACATGTACATGTGAAAATTAAGTTACATATATTCGACAGTTTGGAAAGCACTGGTAACTTAGAAATTTAAGTTATATTGTTTCAATAATTTCAAGCCACTAATTATATAAGGAATAAAATCGAAATCTTATTATGCCAATTTATTTACCATTATAGTTCGATACATTGATTTTTTATTATAGAAAATCCATACATGAACAATTCTTTGAATCCAATGCACTCGTCATGGCGTTGCTTAAAGTCATACTTTTGTACAGCAAATAAAGCCATTAATAAAATATATATATATACTTTGAATTAAGGTCGTACTTGTTTTGGCTTGAAACCTAATATGCTAATTTAGTTACCATTCTGGTCGAACAAATTCATCTCTTAAAATAATTTTTCCTTTCATGAATACACAATTTATTTAACTTACCATTTCTAAACATGCATTTACAAAAAATAAGTTACATATAATCTTAGGTTTGGAGGGCACAAAAAAGTTAGAAATTGAGCTATATACCTTGAATATGCACCTAATTATACTAGGCATCAAATCGCAATCTTAGTATCATAACTTATTTACCACTATAGTTCGATAAATTGATTTGTTTACAAAATTCATGCATGAACAATTCGTTGAATCCAACCTCACCGAGATGTGCAATCATAGAACATAGTTTTCAAATTCACCTATATATGTTGTAGTCTTTTTAAAAACTAGTGACTCCGAATTCAAGTTTTATACCACGTACAAACCCATAATCCTTCCTTGCCTTCAACAAATTGAATAGATATGGAGAAAGGTTCATTCAAGTCAGCTTTCCTCATTGTGCTCCTTCTTGTTTCATATAATGGTAAAATACTTCTCTCAATTTTTATTTTTGTGACAATGAAAGAGAAATTTATTCTTGACATACTATAATCCGAACGTTAATCCTAACAACCTAGGCTAACCTCTGGGGCTGACTTCTTTGAACAATACAACTGCATATAGGAATTTTTTTCTCCAACCTGGTTGACCTCACTTATTTTGAAAATGTGTATATGTCCTTGATACATCGTTAAAATTATATACTTTAACCTAACAATTGTCGATATTTTCAACCATAAAGTCGAGTTTAAGTGTATATTTTTGTAACGTAAACTTAAGCATAAAGCAGTATGTTCAAAATAAAGGCAAAAAACAGTTTTATTATGAATTATGGTAATATTAATTGTGGTAGGTGTGCAATTTGGAGCCGAAGCAAGAGGTCCAGTTACTCGTTATCCGTGCCAAACATCTGCTCTATGCGGCCCATGCACATGCGTCGAGAATTGGTGTAAGTGTCCGCCAGATAAAATATCGAAGTTCATTCTTCAAGACATCTCTACACACCCGCAAGCACAGAAGGAAATGCCATAATCAGCGCTACTTGATACATCAATATATAGCATATACTTATGACGTGCACCAAAAATCTTATGTTCTCCCAATATGTTCGTTAAATGTTTGAACGGATAATAAATAACATCACCTCCTTACTTACAGTTTACGTGGTTTGAATTTTTTTATCTTTGATAATACTGTGACGATAAAGGTGTGGTACACGAGCAAACAGTGAAGTGATTCTAAATTACCGAACACAACGAAAAAAAGTAATTGAAATTGTGTAACACCAAACAATTTTCGCTAATTAGGCGACAACATGAAATTCAAAAGTTTATAAGTAACGGTCTTCTATTCTCAAACTGTTGTAGTAAATATGGCAATTATAAGTGATGGTTCTGAATGACCTCTTTTAATCACTTGAAAAACAGATAAAGTTGTACAGATAAGGATTACAACGAAGTTAACTAATATAAAATAATTGTATATTTTAGTTTCAAGCACGTAGTTCTAAATCTCAAAACAAGTAAATATTACTAATTTCTTTAGTGTGTGCAAAATATGATTCTTTCTTACTAATTTCGTGTTCGATCCACTGAATAACACGAAAGAATTAAAGTTGTCAAAAACAATATCTCTTTTGTTGTCATTTTTATTTTATTTTATCACCACATAACTCTGTTTTAAATAAACTAGTATCTCTTTCGCATACAAATAATTGGTAAACGAGTTCGGCAACGTAGCGTTTTTGTATTTTAAAAAATGTACCATCAAGGTCCATTAATTCGATAATATATTGGGATTTGATTCTGGCCTTAGTTTCGGTAAGATAATATTGAGTAATCGAAATTCCAATCTACCGTGGTTCCATCACAGATTTACTAAAGTTCATACTTACGTACCAACAAACAACGCCGTCCTTGGAGTCATGTATACTTTAATTGCAAGTTGTACTCGTTTAGGTTTCCAAGTTATTTATGGCATGAAACATAATATGTGAATTTAGTTACCGTTTTGTTCAACAAATTAATCTCTGGAAAAAAAAAAAAATCCTTTCACGAATACGCAATTTATAGGATTTATAGTTATGTACACATGTACATGTGAAAATTAAGTTACATATATTCGACAGTTTGGAAAGCACTGGTAACTTAGAAATTTAAGTTATATTGTTTCAATAATTTCAAGCCACTAATTATATAAGGAATAAAAGCGAAATCCGATTATGCCAATTCATTTATCATTATAGTTCAATACATTGATTTTTTATTATAGAAAATCCATACATGAACAATTCTTTGAATCCAATGCGCTCGTCATGGCGTTGCTTAAAGTCATACTTTTGTACAGCAAATAAAGCCATTAATAAAATATATATACTTTGAATTAAGGTCGTACTTGTTTTGGCTTGAAACCTAATATGCTAATTTAGTTACCATTCTGATCGAACAAATTCATCTCTTAAAATAATATTTCCTTTCATGAATGCACAATTTATTTAACTTACCATTTCTAAACGTGCATTTACAAAAAATAAGTTACATACAATCTTAGGTTTGGTGAGCACAAATAAGTTAGAAATTAAGCTATATGGCTTGAATATGCACCTAATTAGACTAGGCATCAAATCGCAATCTTATTATCATAACTTATTTACCATTATAGTTCGATAAATTGATTTGTTTACAAAATTCATGCATGAACAATTCGTTGAATCCAACTTCACCGAGATGTGCAATCATAGAACATAGTTTTCAAATTCACCAATATATATTGTAGTCTTTTTAAAAACTAGTGACACCGAATTCAAGTTTTATACCACGTACAAACCTATAATCCTTCCTTGCCTTCAACAAATTGAATAGATATGGAGAAAGGTTCATTCAAGTCAGCTTTCCTCATTGTGCTCCTTCTTGTTTCATATAAAGGTAAAATACTTCTCTCAATTTTTATTTTTGTTACAATGAAAGAGAAATTTATTCTTGACATAATATAATCCGAACGTTAATCCTAACAACCTAGGCTAACCTCAGGGGCTGACTTCTTTGAACAATAAAACTGCATATAGGAATTTTTTTCTCCAACCTGGTTGACTTCACTTATTTTGAAAATGTGTATATGTCCTTGATACCTCGTTAAAATTATATACTTTAACCTAACAATTGTCGATATTTTCAGCCATAAAGTCGAGTTTAAGTGTATATTTTTGTAACGTAAACTTATTCATAAAGCAGTATATTCACAATAAAGGCAAGAAACAGTTTTATTATGAATTATGGAAATATTAATTGTGGTAGGTGTGCAATTTGGAGCCGAAGCAAGAGGTCCAGTTACTCGTTATCCGTGCCAAACATCTGCTTTATGCGGCCCGTGCACATGCGTCGAGAATTGGTGTAAGTGTCCGCCAGATAAAATATCGAAGTTCATTCTTCAAGACATCTCTACACACCCGCAAGCACATAAGGAAATGCCATAATCAGCGCTACTTGATACATCAATATATAGCATATACTTATGACGTGCCCCAAAAATCTTATGTTCTCCCAATATGTTCGTTAAATGTTTAAACGGATAATAAATAACATCACCTTCTTACTTATAGCTTACTTGGTTTGAATTTTTTTATATTTTCATAATACTGTGATGATAAAGGTGTGGTACACGAGCAAACAGTGAAGTGATTCTAAATTACCGAACACAACGAAAAAAAGTAATTGAAATAGTGTAACACCAAACAATTTTCGCTAATTAGGCGACAACATGAAATTCAGAAGTTTATAAGTAACGGTCTTCTATTCTCAAACTGTTGTAGTAAATATGGCAATTATAAGTGATGGTTCTGAATGACCTCTTTTAATCACTTGAAAAACAGATAAAGTTGTACAGATAAGGATTACAACGAAGTTAACTAATATAAAATAATTGTATATTTTAGTTTCAAGCACGTAGTTCTGAATCTCAAAACAAGTGAATATTACTAATTTCTTTAGTGTGTGCTAAATATGATTCTTTCTTACTAATTTCGTGTTCGATCCACTGAATAACACGAAAGAATTAAAGTTGTCAAAAACAATATCTCTTTTGTTGTCATTTTTATTTTTTTTTATCACCACATAACTCTGTTTTAAATAAACTAGTATCTCTTTCGCATACAAATAATTGGTAAACGAGTTCGGCAACGTAGCGTTTTTGTATTTTAAAAAATGTACCATCAAGGTCCATTAATTCGATAATATATTGGGATTTGATTCTGGCCTTAGTTTCGGTAAGATAATATTGAGTAATCGAAATTCCAATCTACCGTGGTTC
This sequence comes from Prunus persica, assembly GCF_000346465.2. Taxonomy (NCBI): domain Eukaryota; kingdom Viridiplantae; phylum Streptophyta; class Magnoliopsida; order Rosales; family Rosaceae; genus Prunus; species Prunus persica. Next base: position 1,057,961 of record NC_034015.1, read on the forward strand.
CATCACAGATTTACTAAAGTTCATACTTACGTACCAACAAACAACGCCGTCCTTGGAGTCATATATACTTTAATTGCAAGTTGTACTCGTTTAGGTTGCCAAGTTATTTATGGCATGAAACAAAATATGTCAATTTAGTTACCGTTTTGTTCAACAAATTAATCTCTGAAAAAAAAAAAAAATCCTTTCACGAATACGCAATTTATAGGATTTATAGTTATGTACACATGTGCATGTGAAAATTAAGCTACATATATTCGACAGTTTGGAAAGCACTGGTAACTTAGAAATTGAAGTTATATTGTTTCAATAATTTAAAGCCACTAATTATATAAGGAATAAAATCGAAATCTTATTATGCCAATTTATTTACCATTATAGTTCGATACATTGATTTTTTATTATAGAAAATCCATACATGAACAATTCTTTGAATCCAATGCGCTCATCATGGCATTGCTTAAAGTCATACTTTTGTACAGCAAATATCGCCAATAATAAAATATATATACTTTGAATTAAGGTCGTGCTTGTTTTGGCTTGAAACCTAATATGCTCATTTAGTTACCATTACAGAATCATCTCTTAAAATAATATTTCCTTTCATGAATACACAATTTGTTTAACTTACCATTTCTAAACATGCATTTACAAAAAATAAGTTACATATAATCTTAGGTTTGGAGAGCACAAATAAGTTAGAAATTAAGCTATATGGCTTGAATATGCACCTAATTATACTAGGCATCAAATCGCAATCTTATTATCATAACTTATTTACCACTATAGTTCGATAAATTGATTTTGTTTACCAAATTCATGCATGAACAATTCGTTGAATCCAACCTCACCGAGATGTGCAATCGTAGAACATAGTTTTCAAATTCACCTATATATATTGTAGTCTTTTTAAAAACTAGTGACTCCGAATTCAAGTTTTATACCACGTACAAACTTATAATCCTTCCTTGCCTTCAACAAATTGAATAGATATGGAGAAAGGTTCATTCAAGTCAGCTTTCCTCGTTGTGCTCCTTCTTGTTTCATATAATGGTAAAATACTTCTCTCAATTTTTCTTTTTGTTACAATGAAAGAGAAATTTATTCTTGACATAATATAATCCGAACATTAATCCTAACAACCTAGGCTAAGCTCAGGGGCTGACTTCTTTGAACAATAAAACTGCATATAGGAATTTTTTTCTCGAACCTGGTTGACTTCACTTATTTTGAAAATGTGTATATGTCCTTGATACCTCGTTAAAATTATATACTTTAACCTAACAATTGTCGATATTTTCAGCCATAAAGTCGAGTTTAAGTGTATATTTTTGTAACGTAAACTTATGCATAAAGCAGTATATTCATAATAAAGGCAAGAAACAGTTTTATTATGAATTATGGAATATTAATTGTGGTAGGTGTGCAATTTGGAGCCGAAGCAAGAGGTCCAGTTACTCGTTATCCGTGCCAAACATCTGCTCTATGCGGCCCATGCACATGCGTCGAGAATTGGTGTAAGTGTCCGCCAGATAAAGTATCGAAGTTCATTCTTCAAGACATTTCTACACATCCGCAAGCACAGAAGGAAATGCCATAATCAGCGCTACTTGATACATCAATATTTAGCATATACTTATGACGTGCACCAAAAATCTTATGTTCTCCCAATATGTTCGTTAAATGTTTGAACGGATAATAAATAACATCACCTTCTTACTTATAGTTTACTTGGTTTGAATTTTTTTATCTTTGATAATACTGTGATGATAAACGTGTGGTACACAGGCAAACAGTGAAGTGATTCTAAATTACCGAACACAACGAAAAAAAGTAATTGAAATAGTGTAACACCAAACAATTTTCGCTAATTAGGCCACAACATGAAATTCAAAAGTTTATAAGTAACGGTCTTCTATTCTCAAACTGTTGTAGTAAATATGGCAAATATAAGTGATGGTTCTGAATGACCTCTTTTAATCACTTGAAAAACAGATAAAGTTGTACAGATAAGGATTACAACGAAGTTAACTAATATAAAATAATTGTATATTTTAGTTTCAAGCACGTAGTTCTGAATCTCAAAACAAGTAAATATTACTAATTTCTTTAGTGTGTGCTAAATATGATTCTTTCTTACTAATTCCGTGTTCGATCCACTGAATAACACGAAAGAATTAAAGTTGTCAAAAACAATATCTCTTTTGTTGTCATTTTTATTTTATTTTATCACCACATAACTCTGTTTTAAATAAACTAGTATCTCTTTCGCATACAAATAATTGGTAAACGAGTTCGGCAACGTAGCGTTTTTGTATTTTAAAAAATGTACCATCAAGGTCCATTAATTCGATAATATATTGGGATTTGATTCTGGCCTTAGTTTCGGTAAGATAATATTGAGAAATCAAAATTCCAATCTACCATGGTTCCATAATATGGCATGAAACGTAATATGTCAATTTGGTTACCGTTTAGTTCAACAAATTAATCTCTGGAAAAAAAAAAAAAAAAAAAAAAACCTTTCACGCAATTTATAGGATTTATAGTTATGTACACATGTACATGTGAAAATTAAGTTACATATATTCGACAGTTTGGAAAGCACTGGTAACTTAGAAATTGAAGTTATATTGATTCAATAATTTAAAGCCACAAATTATTTAAGGAATAAAATCGCAATCTTATTATGCCAATTTATTTACCATTATAGTTCGATACATAGATTTGTTATTATATAAAATCCATACATGAACAATTCTTTGAATCCAATGCGCTCCTCATGGCGTTGCTTAAAGTCATACTTTTGTACAGCAAATAACGCCAATAATAAAATATATATACTTTGAATTAAGGTCGTACTTGTTTTAGCTTGAAACCTAATATGCTAATTTAGTTACCATTCTGGTCGAACAAATTCATCTCTTAAAATAATACTTCCTTTCATGAATACACATAACTTACCATTTCTAAATATGCATTTACAAAAAATAAGTTACATATAATCTTAGGTTTGGAGAGCACGAATAAGTTAGAAATTAAGCTATATAGCTTGAATATGCACTTAATTATACTAGGCATCAAATCGCAATCTTATTATCATAACTTATCTACCATTATAGTTCGATAAATTGATTTGTTTCAAAAATTCATGCATGAACAATTCGTTGAATCCAACCTCACCAAGATGTGCAATCATAGAAAATAGTTTTCAAATTCACCTATATATATTGTAGTCTTTTTAAAAACTAGTGACTCCGAATTCAAGTTTTATACCACGTACAAACCTATAATCCTTCCTTGCCTTCAACAAATTGAATAGATATGGAGAAAGGTTCATTCAAGTCAGCTTTCCTCATTGTGCTCCTTCTTGTTTCATATAATGGTAAAATACTTCTCTCAATTTTTAATTTTGTTACAATGAAAGAGAAATTTATTCTTGACATACTATAATCCAAACGTTAATCCTAACAACCTAGGCTAACCTCAGGGGCTGACTTCTTTGAACAATACAACTGCATATAGGCATTTTTTTCTCCAACCTGGTTGACTTCACTTATTTTGAAAATGTGTATATGTCCTTGATACCTCGTTAAAATTATATACTTTAACCTAACAATTGTCGATATTTTCAGCCATAAAGTCGAGTTTAAGTGTATATTTTTGTAACGTAAACTTATTCATAAAGCAGTATATTCACAATAAAGGCAAGAAACAGTTTTATTATGAATTATGGAAATATTAATTGTGGTAGGTGTGCAATTTGGAGCCGAAGCAAGAGGTCCAGTTACTCGTTATCCGTGCCAAACATCTGCTTTATGCGGCCCGTGCACATGCGTCGAGAATTGGTGTAAGTGTCCGCCAGATAAAATATCGAAGTTCATTCTTCAAGACATCTCTACACACCCGCAAGCACATAAGGAAATGCCATAATCAGCGCTACTTGATACATCAATATATAGCATATACTTATGACGTGCCCCAAAAATCTTATGTTCTCCCAATATGTTCGTTAAATGTTTGAATGGATAATAAATAACATCACCTTCTTACTTATAGTTTACTTGGTTTGAATATTTTTATATTTCATAATGTTGTGATGATAAAGGTGTGGTACACGAGAAAACAGTGAAGTGATTCTAAATTACCGAACACAACGAAAAAAAGGCAATTGAAATAGTGTAACACCTAACAATTTTTGCTAATTAGGCGACAACATGAAATTCAAAAGTTTATAAGAAATAGTCTTCTATTCTCAAACTGTTGTTGTAAATAAGGCAAATATAAGTGATGGTTCTGAATGACCTCTTTTAATCACTTGAAAAACATATAAAGTTGTATAGATAAGGATTACAACGAAGTTAACTAATATAAAATAATTATATATTTTAGTCTCAAGCACGTAGTTCTGAATCCTAAAACAAGTAACTATTACTAATTTCTTTAGTGTGTGCTAAATATGATTATTTCTTACTAATTTCGTGTTTGATCCACCGAATAATAGGAAAGAATTAAAGTTTTTAGAAACAATATCTCTTTGGTTGTCATTTTTATTTTATTTTATCACCACATAACTCTGTTTTAAAAAAACTAGTATCTCTTTCGCATACAAATAATTGGTAAACGAATTCGGCAACGTAGCGTTTTTGTATTTTAAAAAATGTACCATCAAGGTCCATTAATTCGATAATATATTGGGATTTGATTCTGGCCTTAGTTTCAGTAAGATAATATTGAGAAATCGAAATTCCAATCTACCGTGGTTCCATCACAGATTTACTAAAGTTCATACTTACGTACCAACAAACAACGCCGTCCTTGGAGTCATATATACTTAATTGCAAGTTTTACTCGTTTAGGTTGCCAAGTTATTTATGGCATGAAACAAAATATGTCAATTTAGTTACCGTTTTGTTCAACAAATTAATCTCTGAAAAAAAAAAAAAAAAATCCTTTCACGAATACGCAATTTATAGGATTTATAGTTATGTACACATGTGCATGTGAAAATTAAGCTACATATATTCGACAGTTTGGAAAGCACTGGTAACTTAGAAATTGAAGTTATATTGTTTCAATAATTTAAAGCCACTAATTATATAAGGAATAAAATCGAAATCTTATTATGCCAATTTATTTACCATTAAAGTTCGATACATTGATTTTTTATTATAGAAAATCCATACATGAACAATTCTTTGAATCCAATGCGCTCATCATGGCATTGCTTAAAGTCATACTTTTGTACAGCAAATATCGCCAATAATAAAATATATATACTTTGAATTAAGGTCGTACTTGTATTGGCTTGAAACCTAATATGCAAATTTAGTTACCATTCTAGTCGAACAAAATCATCTCTTAAAATAATATTTCCTTTCATGCATACACAATTTATTTAACTTATCATTTCTAAACATGCATTTACAAAAAATAAGTTAAATATAATGTTAGGTTTGGAGAGCACGAATAGGTTAGAAATTAAGCTATATAGCTTGAATATGCACCTAATAATACTAGGCATCAAATCGCAATCTTATTATCATAACTTATTTACCATTATAGTTCGATAAATTGATTTGTTTACAAAATTCATGCATGAACAATTCGTTGAATCCAACCTCACCAAGATGTGCAATCATAGAAAATAGTTTTCAAATTCACCTATATATATTGTAGTCTTTTTAAAAACTTGTGACTCCGAATTCAAGTTTTATACCACGTACAAACCTATAATCCTTCCTTGCCTTCAACAAATTGAATAGATATGGAGAAAAGGTTCATTCAAGTCAGCTTTCCTCATTGTGTTCCCTCCTTGTTTCATATAATGGTAAAATACTTCTCTCAATTTTTATTTTGTTACAATGAAGAGAAAAATATTCTTGACATAATATAATCCGAACGTTAATCCTAACAACCTAGGCTAACCTCTGGGGCTGACTTCTTTGAACAATACAACTGCATATAGTAATTTTTTTCTCCAACCTGGTTGACCTCACTTATTTTGAAAATGTGTATATGTCCTTGATACATCGTTAAAATTATATACTTTAACCTAACAATTGTCGATATTTTCAACCATAAAGTCGAGTTTAAGTGTATATTTTTGTAACGTAAACTTAAGCATAAAGCAGTATGTTCAAAATAAAGGCAAAAAACAGTTTTATTATGAATTATGGAAATATTAATTGTGGTAGGTGTGCAATTTGGAGCCGAAGCAAGAGGTCCAGTTACTCGTTATCCGTGCCAAACATCTGCTCTATGCGGCCCATGCACATGCGTCGAGAATTGGTGTAAGTGTCCGCCAGATAAAATATCGAAGTTCATTCTTCAAGACATCTCTACACACCCGCAAGCACAGAAGGAAATGCCATAATCAGCGCTACTTCATACATCAATATATAGCATATACTTATGAAGTGCACCAAAAATCTTATGTTCTCCCAATATGTTCGTTAAATGTTTGAGTGGATAATAAATAACATCACCTTCTTACTTATGGCTTACTTGGTTTGAATTTTTTTATATTTCATAATACTGTGATGATAAAGGTGTGGTACACGAGCAAACAGTGAAGTGATTCTAAATTACCGAACACAACGAAAAAAAGTAATTGAAATAGTGTAACACCAAACAATTTTCGCTAATTAGGCGACAACATGAAATTCAGAAGTTTATAAGTAACGGTCTTCTATTCTCAAACTGTTGTAGTAAATATGGCAATTATAAGTGATGGTTCTGAATGACCTCTTTTAATCACTTGAAAAACAGATAAAGTTGTACAGATAAGGATTACAACGAAGTTAACTAATATAAAATAATTGTATATTTTAGTTTCAAGCACGTAGTTCTGAATCTCAAAACAAGTGAATATTACTAATTTCTTTAGTGTGTGCTAAATATGATTCTTTCTTACTAATTTCGTGTTCGATCCACTGAATAACACGAAAGAATTAAAGTTGTCAAAAACAATATTTCTTTTGTTGTCATTTTTATTTTATTTTATCACCACATAACTCTGTTTTAAATAAACTAGTATCTCTTTCGCATACAAATAATTGGTAAACGAGTTCGGCAACGTAGCGTTTTTGTATTTTAAAAAATGTACCATCAAGGTCCATTAATTCGATAATATATTGGGATTTGATTCTGGCCTTAGTTTCGGTAAGATAATATTGAGTAATCGAAATTCCAATCTACCGTGGTTCCATCACAGATTTACTAAAGTTCATACTTACGTACCAACAAACAACGCCGTCCTTGAAGTCAATAATTGCAAGTTGTACTCGTTTAGGTTTCCAAGTTATTTATGGCATGAAACATAATATGTTAATTTAGTTACCGTTTTGTTCAACAAATTAATCTCTTGAAAAAAAAAAAAAATCCTTTCACGAATACGCAATTTATAGGATTTATAGTTATGTACACATGTACATGTGAAAATTAAGTTACATATATTCGACAGTTTGGAAAGCACTGGTAACTTAGAAATTTAAGTTATATTGTTTCAATAATTTCAAGCCACTAATTATATAAGGAATAAAAGCGAAATCCGATTATGCCAATTCATTTACCATTATAGTTCAATACATTGATTTTTTATTATAGAAAATCCATACATGAACAATTCTTTGAATCCAATGCGCTCGTCATGGCGTTGCTTAAAGTCATACTTTTGTACAGCAAATAAAGCCATTAATAAAATATATATACTTTGAATTAAGGTCGTACTTGTTTTGGCTTGAAACCTAATATGCTAATTTAGTTACCATTCTGATCGAACAAATTCATCTCTTAAAATAATATTTCCTTTCATGAATGCACAATTTATTTAACTTACCGGTTCTAAACGTGCATTTACAAAAAATAAGTTACACACAATCTTTGGTTTGGTGAGCACAAATAAGTTAGAAATTAAGCTATATGGCTTGAATATGCACCTAATTAGACTAGGCATCAAATCGCAATCTTATTATCATAACTTATTTACCATTATAGTTCGATAAATTGATTTGTTTACAAAATTCATGCATGAACAATTCGTTGAATCCAACTTCACCGAGATGTGCAATCATAGAACATAGTTTTCAAATTCACCTATATATATTGTAGTCTTTTTAAAAACTAGTGACACCGAATTCAAGTTTTATACCACGTACAAACCTATAATCCTTCCTTGCCTTCAACAAATTGAATAGATATGGAGAAAGGTTCATTCAAGTCAGCTTTCCTCATTGTGCTCCTTCTTGTTTCATATAATGGTAAAATACTTCTCTCAATTTTTATTTTTGTTACAATGAAAGAGAAATTTATTCTTGACATAATATAATCCGAACGTTAATCCTAACAACCTAGGCTAACCTCAGGGGCTGACTTCTTTGAACAATAAAACTGCATATAGGAATTTTTTTCTCCAACCTGGTTGACTTCACTTATTTTGAAAATGTGTATATGTCCTTGATACCTCGTTAAAATTATATAATTTAACCTAACAATTGTCGATATTTTCAGCCATAAAGTAGAGTTTAAGTGTATATTTTTGTAACGTAAACTTATGCATAACACAGTATGTTCACAATAAAGGCAAAAAACAGTTTTATTATGAATTATCGAAATATTAATTGTGGTAGGTGTGCAATTTGGAGCCGAAGCAAGAGGTCCAGTTACTCGTTAACCATGCCAAACATCTGCTCTATGCGGCCCATGCACATGCGTCGAGAATTGGTGTAAGTGTCCGCCAGATAAAATATCGAAGTTCATTCTTCAAGACATCTCTACACACCCGCAAGCACATAAGGAAATGCCATAATCAGCGCTACTCGATACATCAATATATAGCATATACTTATGACGTGCACCAAAAATCTTATATTCTCCCAATATGTTCGTTAAATGTTCGAATGGATAATAAATAACATCACCTTCTTACTTATAGCTTACTTGGTTTGAATTTTTTTATATTTCATAATACTGTGATGATAAAAAGGTGTGGTACACGAGCAAACAGTGAAGTAATTCTAAATTACCGAACACAACGAAAAAAAGGCAATTGAAATAGTGTAACACCTAACAATTTTCGCTAATTAGGCGACAACATGAAATTCAAAAGTTTATAAGAAATAGTCTTCTATTCTCAAACTGTTGTAGTAAATAAGGCAAATATATAAGTGATGGTTCTGAATGACCTCTTTTAATCACTTGAAAAACATATAAAGTTGTACAGATAAGGATTACAACGAAGTTAACTAATATAAAATAATTGTATATTTTAGTTTCAAGCACGTAGTTCTGAATCTCAAAACAAGTAAATATTACTAATTTCTTTAGTGTGTGCTAAATATGATTCTTTCTTACTAATTCCGTGTTCCAATCTACCGTGGTTCCATCACAGATTTACTAAAGTTCATACTTACTTACCAACAAACAACGCCGTCCTTGGAGTCATATATACTTTAATTGCAAGTTGTACTCGTTTAGGTTGCCAAGTTATTTATGGCATGAAACAAAATATGTCAATTTAGTTACCGTTTTGTTCAACAAATTAATCTCTGAAAAAAAAAAAAAATCCTTTCACGAATACGCAATTTATAGGATTTATAGTTATGTACACATGTGCATGTGAAAATTAAGCTACATATATTCGACAGTTTGGAAAGCACTGGTAACTTAGAAATTGAAGTTATATTGTTTCAATAATTTAAAGCCACTAATTATATAAGGAATAAAATCGAAATCTTATTATGCCAATTTATTTACCATTATAGTTCGATACATTGATTTTTTATTATAGAAAATCCATACATCAACAATTCTTTGAATCCAATGCGCTCATCATGGCATTGCTTAAAGTCATACTTTTGTACAGCAAATATCGCCAATAATAAAATATATATACTTTGAATTAAGGTCGTACTTGTTTTGGCTTGAAACCTAATATGCTCATTTAGTTACCATTACAGAATCATCTCTTAAAATAATATTTCCTTTCATGAATACACAATTTGTTTAACTTACCATTTCTAAACATGCATTTACAAAAAATAAGTTACATATAATCTTAGGTTTGGATAGCACAAATAAGTTAGAAATTAAGCTATATGGCTTGAATATGCACCTAATTATACTAGGCATCAAATCGCAATCTTATTATCATAACTTATTTACCACTATAGTTCGATAAATTGATTTGTTTACCAAATTCATGCATGAACAATTCGTTGAATCCAACCTCACCGAGATGTGCAATCGTAGAACATAGTTTTCAAATTCACCTATATATATTGTAGTCTTTTTAAAAACTAGTGACTCCGAATTCAAGTTTTATACCACGTACAAACTTATAATCCTTCCTTGCCTTCAACAAATTGAATAGATATGGAGAAAGGTTCATTCAAGTCAGCTTTCCTCGTTGTGCTCTTCTGTTTCATATATGGTAAATACTTCTCTCAATTTTCTTTTTGTTACAATGAAAGAGAAATTTATTCTTGACATGAATATAATCCGAACGTTAATCCCTAACAACCTAGGTAAGCTTGGGGGGCTGACTTCTTTGAACAATAAACTGCATATAGGATTTTTTTTCTCGAACCTGGTTGACTTCACTTATTTTGAAAATGTGTATATGTCCTTGAACCATCGTAAAATATATACTTTAACCTAA
>NC_034015.1:1068720-1076053 GCF_000346465.2 Prunus persica
AGTGTATATTTTTGTACGTAAACTTATGCATAAAGCAGTATATTCATAATAAAGGCAAGAAACAGTTTTATTATGAATTATGGAATATTAATTGTGGTAGGTGTGCAATTTGGAGCCGAAGCAAGAGGTCCAGTTACTCGTTATCCGTGCCAAACATCTGCTCTATGCGGCCCATGCACATGCGTCGAGAATTGGTGTAAGTGTCCGCCAGATAAAGTATCGAAGTTCATTCTTCAAGACATTTCTACACATCCGCAAGCACAGAAGGAAATGCCATAATCAGCGCTACTTGATACATCAATATTTAGCATATACTTATGACGTGCACCAAAAATCTTATGTTCTCCCAATATGTTCGTTAAATGTTTGAACGGATAATAAATAACATCACCTTCTTACTTATAGTTTACTTGGTTTGAATTTTTTTATCTTTGATAATACTGTGATGATAAACGTGTGGTACACAGGCAAACAGTGAAGTGATTCTAAATTACCGAACACAACGAAAAAAAGTAATTGAAATAGTGTAACACCAAACAATTTTCGCTAATTAGGCCACAACATGAAATTCAAAAGTTTATAAGTAACGGTCTTCTATTCTCAAACTGTTGTAGTAAATATGGCAAATATAAGTGATGGTTCTGAATGACCTCTTTTAATCACTTGAAAAACAGATAAAGTTGTACAGATAAGGATTACAACGAAGTTAACTAATATAAAATAATTGTATATTTTAGTTTCAAGCACGTAGTTCTAAATCTCAAAACAAGTAAATATTACTAATTTCTTTAGTGTGTGCAAAATATGATTCTTTCTTACTAATTTCGTGTTCGATCCACTGAATAACACGAAAGAATTAAAGTTGTCAAAAACAATATCTCTTTTGTTGTCATTTTTATTTTATTTTATCACCACATAACTCTGTTTTAAATAAACTAGTATCTCTTTCGCATACAAATAATTGGTAAACGAGTTCGGCAACGTAGCGTTTTTGTATTTTAAAAAATGTACCGTCAAGGTCCATTAATTCGATAATATATTGGGATTTGATTCTGGCCTTAGTTTCGGTAAGATAATATTGAGAAATCGAAATTCCAATCTACCATGGTTCCATCACAGATTTACTAAAGTTCATACTTACGTACCAACAAACAACGCCGTCCTTGGAGTCATGTATACTTTAATTGCAAGTTGTACTCGTTTAGGTTTCCAAGTTATTTATGGCATGAAACATAATATGTTAATTTAGTTACCGTTTTGTTCAACAAATTAATCTCTGGAAAAAAAAAAAAATCCTTTCACGAATACGCAATTTATAGGATTTATAGTTATGTACACATGTACATGTGAAAATTAAGTTACATATATTCGACAGTTTGGAAAGCACTGGTAACTTAGAAATTTAAGTTATATTGTTTCAATAATTTCAAGCCACTAATTATATAAGGAATAAAATCGAAATCCGATTATGCCAATTCATTTACCATTATAGTTCCATACATTGATTTTTTATTATAGAAAATCCATACATGAACAATTCTTTGAATCCAATGCGCTCGTCATGGCGTTGCTTAAAGTCATACTTTTGTACAGCAAATAAAGCCATTAATAAAATATATATACTTTGAATTAAGGTCGTACTTGTTTTGGCTTGAAACCTAATATGCTAATTTAGTTACCATTCTGATCGAACAAATTCATCTCTTAAAATAATATTTCCTTTCATGAATGCACAATTTATTTAACTTACCGGTTCTAAACGTGCATTTACAAAAAATAAGTTACACACAATCTTTGGTTTGGTGAGCACAAATAAGTTAGAAATTAAGCTATATGGCTTGAATATGCACCTAATTAGACTAGGCATCAAATCGCAATCTTATTATCATAACTTATTTACCATTATAGTTCGATAAATTGATTTGTTTACAAAATTCATGCATGAACAATTCGTTGAATCCAACTTCACCGAGATGTGCAATCATAGAACATAGTTTTCAAATTCACCTATATATATTGTAGTCTTTTTAAAAACTAGTGACACCGAATTCAAGTTTTATACCACGTACAAACCTATAATCCTTCCTTGCCTTCAACAAATTGAATAGATATGGAGAAAGGTTCATTCAAGTCAGCTTTCCTCATTGTGCTCCTTCTTGTTTCATATAATGGTAAAATACTTCTCTCAATTTTTATTTTTGTTACAATGAAAGAGAAATTTATTCTTGACATAATATAATCCGAACGTTAATCCGAACAACCTAGGCTAACCTCAGGGGCTGACTTCTTTGAACAATAAAACTGCATATAGGAATTTTTTTCTCCAACCTGGTTGACTTCACTTATTTTGAAAATGTGTATATGTCCTTGATACATCGTTAAAATTATATAATTTAACCTAACAATTGTCGATATTTTCAGCCATAAAGTAGAGTTTAAGTGTATATTTTTGTTTCGTAAACTTATGCTTAAAGCAGTATGTTCACAACAAAGGCAAAAAACAGTTTTATTATGAATTATGGAAATATTAATTGTGGTAGGTGTGCAATTTGGAGCCGAAGCAAGAGGTCCAGTTACTCGTTATCCGTGCCAAACATCTGCTTTATGCGGCCCGTGCACATGCGTCGAGAATTGGTGTAAGTGTCTGCCAGATAAAATATCGAAGTTCATTCTTCAAGACATCTCTACACATCCGCAAGCACAGAAGGAAATGTCATAATCAGCGCTACTTGATACATCAATATATAGCATATACTTATGACGTGCACCAAAAATCTTATGTTCTCCCAATATGTTCGTTAAATGTTTGAACGGATAATAAATAACATCACCTTCTTACTTATAGTTTACTTGGTTCGAATTTTTTTTATATTTCATAATACTGTGAATGATAAAGGTGTGGTACACGAGCAACAGTGAAGTGATTCTAAATTACCGAACACAACGAAAAAAAGGCAATTGAATAGTGTAACACCAACAATTTTCGCTAATTAGGCGACAACATGAAATTCAAAAGTTTATAAGTAACAGTCTTCTATTCTCAAACTGTTGTAGTAAATATGGCAAATATAAGTGATGGTTCTGAATGACCTATTTTAATCACTTGAAAAACAGATAAAGTTGTACAGATAAGGATTACAACGAAGTTAACTAATATAAAATAATTGTATATTTTAGTCTCAAGCACGTAGTTCTGAATCCCAAAACAAGGAAATATTCCTAATTTCTTCAGTGTGTGCTAAATATGATTATTTCTTACTAATTTCGTGTTCGATCCACTGAATAACACGAAAGATTTAAAGTTTTCAAAAACAATATCTCTTTGGTTGTCATTTTTATTTTATTTTATCACCACTCTGTTTTAAATAAACTAGTATCTCTTTCGCATACAAATAATTGGTAAACGAGTTCGGCAACGTAGCGTTTTTGTATTTTAAAAAATGTACCATCAAGGTCCATTAATTCGATAATATATTGGGATTTGATTCTGGCCTTAGTTTCAGTAAGATAATATTGAGTAATCGAAATTCCAATCTACCGTGGTTCCATCACAGATTTACTAAAGTTCATACTTACGTACCAACAAACAACGCCGTCCTTGGAGTCATGTATACTTTAATTGCAAGTTGTACTCGTTTAGGTTTCCAAGTTATTTATGGCATGAAACATAATATGTGAATTTAGTTACCGTTTTGTTCAACAAATTAATCTCTGGAAAAAAAAAAAAATCCTTTCACGAATACGCAATTTATAGGATTTATAGTTATGTACACATGTACATGTGAAAATTAAGTTACATATATTCGACAGTTTGGAAAGCACTGGTAACTTAGAAATTTAAGTTATATTGTTTCAATAATTTCAAGCCACTAATTATATAAGGAATAAAAGCGAAATCCGATTATGCCAATTCATTTATCATTATAGTTCAATACATTGATTTTTTATTATAGAAAATCCATACATGAACAATTCTTTGAATCCAATGCGCTCGTCATGGCGTTGCTTAAAGTCATACTTTTGTACAGCAAATAAAGCCATTAATAAAATATATATACTTTGAATTAAGGTCGTACTTGTTTTGGCTTGAAACCTAATATGCTAATTTAGTTACCATTCTGATCGAACAAATTCATCTCTTAAAATAATATTTCCTTTCATGAATGCACAATTTATTTAACTTACCATTTCTAAACGTGCATTTACAAAAAATAAGTTACATACAATCTTAGGTTTGGTGAGCACAAATAAGTTAGAAATTAAGCTATATGGCTTGAATATGCACCTAATTAGACTAGGCATCAAATCGCAATCTTATTATCATAACTTATTTACCATTATAGTTCGATAAATTGATTTGTTTACAAAATTCATGCATGAACAATTCGTTGAATCCAACTTCACCGAGATGTGCAATCATAGAACATAGTTTTCAAATTCACCTATATATATTGTAGTCTTTTTAAAAACTAGTGACACCGAATTCAAGTTTTATACCACGTACAAACCTATAATCCTTCCTTGCCTTCAACAAATTGAATAGATATGGAGAAAGGTTCATTCAAGTCAGCTTTCCTCATTGTGCTCCTTCTTGTTTCATATAAAGGTAAAATACTTCTCTCAATTTTTATTTTTGTTACAATGAAAGAGAAATTTATTCTTGACATAATATAATCCGAACGTTAATCCTAACAACCTAGGGTAACCTTAGGGGCTGACTTCTTTGACATAAAACTGCATAAAGGAATTTTTTTCTCCAACCTGGTTGACTTCACTTATTTTGAAAATGTGTATATGTCCTTGATACCTCGTTAAAATTATATACTTTAACCTAACAATTGTCGATATTTTCAGCCATAAAGTCGAGTTTAAGTGTATATTTTTGTAACGTAAACTTATGCATAAAGCAGTATATTCATAATAAAGGCAAGAAACAGTTTTATTATGAATTATGGAAATATTAATTGTGGTAGGTGTGCAATTTGGAGCCGAAGCAAGAGGTCCAGTTACTCGTTATCCGTGCCAAACATCTGCTCTATGCGGCCCATGCACATGCGTCGAGAATTGGTGTAAGTGTCCGCCAGATAAAATATCGAAGTTCATTCTTCAAGACATCTCTACACATCCGCAAGCACAGAAGGAAATGCCATAATCAGCGCTACTCGATACATCAATATTTAGCATATACTTATGACGTGCACCAAAAATCTTATGTTCTCCCAATATGTTCGTTAAATGTTTGAACGGATAATAAATAACATCACCTTCTTACTTATAGTTTACTTGGTTTGAATTTTTTTATCTTTGATAATACTGTGATGATAAAGGTGTGGTACACAGGCAAACAGTGAAGTGATTCTAAATTACCGAACACAACGAAAAAAAGTGATTGAAATAGTGTAACACCAAACAATTTTCGCTAATTAGGCGACAACATGAAATTCAAAAGTTTATGAGTAACGGTCTTCTATTCTCAAACTGTTGTAGTAAATATGGCAAATATAAGTGATGGTTCTGAATGACCTCTTTTAATCACTTGAAAAACAGATAAAGTTGTACAGATAAGGATTACAACGAAGTTAACTAATATAAAATAATTGTATATAAACTTATGCTTAAAGCAGTATGTTCACAACAAAGGCAAAAAACAGTTTTATAATGAATTATGGAAATATTAATTGTGGTAGTGTGTGCTAAATATGATTCTTTCTTACTAATTTCGTGTTCGATCCACTGAATAACACGAAAGAATTAAAGTTTTCAAAAACAATATCTCTTTGGTTGTCATTTTTATTTTATTTTATCACCACATAACTCTGTTTTAAATAAACTAGTATCTCTTTCGCATACAAATAATTGGTAAACGAGTTCGGCAACGTAGCGTTTTTGTATTTTAAAAAATGTACCATCAAGGTCCATTAATTCGATAATATATTGGGATTTGATTCTGGCCTTAGTTTCGGTAAGATAATGTTGAGAAATCGAAATTCCAATCTACCGTGGTTCCAACACAGATTTACTAAAGTTCATACTTATGTACCAACAAACAACGCCGTCGTTGGAGTCATATATACTTTAATTGCAAGTTTTACTCGTTTAGGTTGCCACGTTATTTATGGCATGAAACAAAATATGTCAATTTAGTTACCGTTTTGTTCAACAAATTAATCTCTGAAAAAAAAAAAACAAAATCCTTTCACGAATACGCAATTTATAGGATTTATAGTTATGTACACATGTGCATGTGAAAATTAAGCTACATATATGCGACAGTTTGGAAAGCACTGGTAACTTAGAAATTGAAGTTATATTTTTTCAATAATTTAAAGCCACTAATTATATAAGGAATAAAATCGCAATCTTGTTATGCCAATTTATTTACCATTATAGTTCGATACATTGATTTTTTATTATAGAAAATCCATACATGAACAACTTTGAATCCAATGCGCTCACATCATGGCGTTGCTTAAAGTCATACTTTTGTACAGCAAATAACGCCAATAATAAAATATATATACTTTGAAACCTAATATGCTAATTTAGTTACCATTCTGGTCGAACAAATTCATCTCTTAAAATAATTTTTCCTTTCATGAATACACAATTTATTTAACTTACCATTTCTAAACATGCATTTACAAAAAATAAGTTACATACAATCTTAGGTT
Organism: Prunus persica; assembly: GCF_000346465.2. NCBI lineage: Eukaryota > Viridiplantae > Streptophyta > Magnoliopsida > Rosales > Rosaceae > Prunus > Prunus persica. The sequence goes on from NC_034015.1 coordinate 1,075,392, forward strand.
TGGAGAGCACAAATAAGTTAGAAATTAAGCTATATGGCTTGAATATGCACCTAATTATACTAGGCATCAACTCGCAATCATACTATCATAACTTATTTACCATTATAGTTCGATAAATTGATTTGTTTACAAAATTCATGCATGAACAATTCGTTGAATCCAACCTCACCGAGATGTGCAATCATAGAAAATAGTTTTCAAATTCACCTATATATATTGTAGTCTTTTTAAAAACTAGTGACTCCGAATTCAAGTTTTATACCACGTACAAACCCATAATCCTTCCTTGCCTTCAACAAATTGAATAGATATGGAGAAAGGTTCATTCAAGTCAGCTTTCCTCATTGTGCTCCTTCTTGTTTCATATAATGGTAAAATACTTCTCTCAATTTTTATTTTTGTTACAATGAAAGAGAAATTTATTCTTGACATAATATAATCCGAACGTTAATCCGAACAACCTAGGCTAACCTCAGGGGCTGACTTCTTTGAACAATAAAACTGCATATAGGAATTTTTTTCTCCAACCTGGTTGACTTCACTTATTTTGAAAATGTGTATATGTCCTTGATACATCGTTAAAATTATATAATTTAACCTAACAATTGTCGATATTTTCAGCCATAAAGTAGAGTTTAAGTGTTTGTAACGTAAACTTATGC
>NC_034015.1:1076153-1081542 GCF_000346465.2 Prunus persica
AGGTGTGCAATTTGGAGCCAAAGCAAGAGGTCCAGTTACTCGTTATCCGTGCCAAACATCTGCTCTATGCGGCCCATGCACATGCGTCGAGAATTGGTGTAAGTGTCCGCCAGATAAAATATCGAAGTTCATTCTTCAAGACATCTCTACACACCCGCAAGCACAGAAGGAAATGCCATAATCAGCGCTACTTCATACATCAATATATAGCATATACTTATGAAGTGCACCAAAAATCTTATGTTCTCCCAATATGTTCGTTAAATGTTTGAGTGGATAATAAATAACATCACCTTCTTACTTATGGCTTACTTGGTTTGAATATTTTTATATTTCATAATACTGTGATGATAAAGGTGTGGTACACGAGCAAACAGTGAAGTGATTCTAAATTACCGAAAACAACGAAAAAAAAGTAATTGAAATAGTGTAACCCCTAACAATTTTCGCAAATTAGGCGACAACATGAAATTCAGAAGTTTATAAGAAATAGTCTACTATTCTCAAACTGTTGTAGTAAATATGGAACATATAAGTGATGGTTCTGAATGATGTCTTTTAATCACTTGAAAAACAGATAAAGTTGTATAGATAAGGATTACAACGAAGTTAACGAATATAAAATTCTTTACTGTGTGCTAAATATGAATATTTCTTACTAATTTCGTGTCCGATCCACCGAATAACATGAAAGAATTAAAGTTTTAAAAAACAATATCTCTTTGTTGTCATCTTTATTTTATTTTATCACCGCATAACTCTGTTTTAAAAAAACTAGTATCTCTTTCGCACACAAAAAATTGGTAAACGAGTTCGGCAACGTAGAGTTTTTTGTATTTTAAAAAATGTACCATCAAGGTCCATTAATTCGATAATATATTGGGATTTGATTCTGGCCTTAGTTTCAGTAACATAATATTGAGAAATCGAAATTCCAACCTACCGTGGTTTCATCACAGATTTACTAAAGTTCATACTTACGTACCAACAAAGAACGCCGTCCTTGGAGTCAATAATTGCAAGTTGTACTCGTTTAGGTTGCCAAGTTATTTATGGCATGAAACATAATATGTCAATTTAGTTACCGTTTTGTTCAACAAATTAATCTCTGGAAAAAAAAAAATCCATTCACGAATACGCAATTTATAGGATTTATAGTTATGTACACATGTACATGTGAAAATTAAGTTACATATATTCGACAGTTTGGAAAGCACTGGTAACTTAGAAATTTAAGTTATATTGTTTCAATAATTTCAAGCCACTAATTATATAAGGAATAAAATCGAAATCTTATTATGCCAATTTATTTACCATTATAGTTCGATACATTGATTTTTTATTATAGAAAATCCATACATGAACAATTCTTTGAATCCAATGCACTCGTCATGGCGTTGCTTAAAGTCATACTTTTGTACAGCAAATAAAGCCATTAATAAAATATATATATATACTTTGAATTAAGGTCGTACTTGTTTTGGCTTGAAACCTAATATGCTAATTTAGTTACCATTCTGGTCGAACAAATTCATCAGTTAAAATAATATTTCCTTTCATGAATACACAATTTATTTAACTTACCATTTCTAAACATGCATTTACAAAAAATAAGTTACATATAATCTTAGGTTTGGAGGGCACAAATAAGTTAGAAATTGAGCTATATACCTTGAATATGCACCTAATTATACTAGGCATCAAATCGCAATCTTATTATCATAACTTATTTACCATTATAGTTCGATAAATTGATTTGTTTACAAAATTCATGCATGAACAATTCGTTGAATCCAACCTCACCGAGATGTGCAATCATAGAAAATAGTTTTCAAATTCACCTATATATATTGTAGTCTTTTTAAAAACTAGTAACTCCGAATTCAAGTTTTATACCACGTACAAACCCATAATCCTTCCTTGCCTTCAACAAATTGAATAGATATGGAGAAAGGTTCATTCAAGTCAGCTTTCCTCGTTGTGCTCCTTCTTGTTTCATATAATGGTAAAATACTTCTCTCAATTTTTATTTTTGTGACAATGAAAGAGAAATTTATTCTTGACATACTATAATCCGAACGTTAATCCTAACAACCTAGGCTAACCTCAGGGGCTGACTTCTTTGAACAATACAACTGCATATAGGAATTTTTTTCTCCAACCCGGTTCACTTCACTTATTTTGAAATTGTGTATATGTCCTTGATACCTCGTTAAAATTATATAATTTAACCTAACAATTGTCGATATTTTCAGCCATAAAGTAGAGTTTAAGTGTATATTTTTGTAACGTAAACTTATGCATAAAGCAGTATGTTCACAATAAAGGCAAAAAACAGTTTTATTATGAATTATGGAAATATTAATTGTGGTAGGTGTGCAATTTGGAGCCGAAGCAAGAGGTCCAGTTACTCGTTATCCGTGCCAAACATCTGCTCTATGCGGCCCATGCACATGCGTCGAGAATTGGTGTAAATGTCCGCCAGATAAAATATCGAAGTTCATTCTTCAAGACATCTCTACACATCCACAAGCACAGAAGGAAATGCCATAATCAGCGCTACTTCATACATCAATATATAGCATATACTTATGACGTGCACCAAAAATCTTATGTTCTCCCAATATGTTCGTTAAATGTTTAAACGGATAATAAATAACATCACCTTCTTACTTATAGCTTACTTGGTTTGAATTTTTTTATATTTCATAATACTGTGATGATAAAGGTGTGGTACACGAGCAAACAGTGAAGTGATTCTAAATTACCGAACACAACGAAAAAAAGGCAATTGAAATAGTGTAACACCTAACAATTTTCGCTAATTAGGCGACAACATGAAATTCAAAAGTTTATAAGAAATAGTCTTCTATTCTCAAACTGTTGTAGTAAATAAGGCAAATATAAGTGATGGTTCTGAATGACCTCTTTTAATCACTTGAAAAACAGATAAAGTTGTACAGATAAGGATTACAACGAAGTTAACTAATATAAAATAATTGTATGTTTTAGTTTCAAGCACGTAGTTCTGAATCCCAAAACAAGGAAATATTCCTAATTTCTTTAGTGTGTGCTAAATATGATTATTTCTTACTAATTTCGTGTTTGATCCACTGAATAACACGAAAGATTTAAAGTTTTCAAAAACAATATCTCTTTGGTTGTCATTTTTATTTTATTTTATCACCACATAACTCTGTTTTAAATAAACTAGTATCTCTTTCGCATACAAATAATTGGTAAACGAGTTCGGCAACGTAGCGTTTTTGTATTTTAAAAAATGTACCATCAAGGTCCATTAATTCGATAATATATTGGGATTTGATTCTGGCCTTAGTTTCGGTAAGATAATATTGAGAAATCGAAATTCCAATCTACCATGGTTCCATCACAGATTTACTAAAGTTCATACTTACGTACCAACAAACAACGCCGTCCTTGGAGTCATGTATACTTTAATTGCAAGTTGTACTCGTTTAGGTTGCCAAGTTATTTATGGCATGAAACATAATATGTCAATTTGGTTACCGTTTTGTTCAACAAATTAATCTCTGGAAAAAAAAAAAAAAAACCTTTCACGAATACGCAATTTATAGGATTTATAGTTATGTACACATGTACATGTGAAAATTAAGTTACATATATTCGACAGTTTGGAAAGCACTGGTAACTTAGAAATTGAAGTTATATTGATTCAATAATTTAAAGCCACAAATTATTTAAGGAATAAAATCGCAATCTTATTATGCCAATTTATTTACCATTATAGTTCGATACATAGATTTGTTATTATATAAAATCCATACATGAACAATTCTTTGAATCCAATGCGCTCCTCATGGCGTTGCTTAAAGTCATACTTTTGTACAGCAAATAACGCCAATAATAAAATATATATACTTTGAATTATGTCGTACTTGTTTTAGCTTGAAACCTATATGCTAATTTAGTTACCATCCTGTGTTTTACCTTATCAGCCAATTTAGTCCTTGTGTTATTAATTTGGCCAAATTTAGTCCCTGTGTTTGTATCTGTTAACAAATTTGATCCATTCCGTCAAAATTATGTTCAAACCTAAAAAAAGAACATTTAAAATTTTGTAATTAATTGTAAAGATTTAAACTCAAATAATAATAATGCTAAAATGATTAAAACTCACACAACCTCAACCTCCAATGGTCTCGATTCCTGTAGGAAAAAAAAAAAAAAAAAAAAAAAGGATTCTTGGTAGAATTGATGCCTACTCTTTTCTTGATGCAAATTTTCTTCTATCTTCTGTTTAAGATTTTCTTATACTCTACCCTTCATCTCTCTCTCCTCTCCGATCCATTGGTCTGAATGTCGTCGACTTTTGCTACAGCCAAGATGATCAATTGGCGGTAGAGCCGTCAAGCTTACGGTGACTGGCTATGATGATCTTCATGATTTGTCAGAGAGAGAGAGAGAGAGAGAGAGAGTTGTTGTAGTTTAGGTGGGGTTGGAATGGTGGTAAGGGTGGCTATGGTTTTGGGGTTGGAGTGGTGGTGGTGATGGTGGCTGGGTTTGGGAGGTGGTTGAGGTGTGTGCGCGAATTGGGGAAGGTGAAATTTAAAAGAAATATATTCCATTTTCAGTTAGTTCGATACATAGATTTGTTATTATATAAAATCCATACATGAACAATTCTTTGAATCCAATGCGCTCCTCATGGCGTTGCTTAAAATCATACTTTTGTACAGCAAATAACGCCAATAATAAAATATATATACTTTGAATTAAGGTCGTACTTGTTTTAGCTTGAAACCTAATATGCTAATTTAGTTACCATTCTGGTCGAACAAATTCATCTCTTAAAATAATATTTCCTTTCATGAATACACAATTTATTTAACTTACCATTTCTAAACATGCATTTACAAAAAATAAGTTACATATAATCTTAGGTTTGGAGAGCACGAATAATTTAGAAATTAAGCTATATAGCTTGAATATGCACCTAATAATACTAGGCATCAAATCGCAATCTTATTATCATAACTTATCTACCATTATAGTTCGATAAATTGATTTGTTTCAAAAATTCATGCATGAACAATTCGTTGAATCCAACCTCACCAAGATGTGCAATCATAGAAAATAGTTTTTCAAATTCACCTATATATATTGTAGTCTTTTTAAAAACTAGTGACTCCGAATTCAAGTTTTATACCACGTACAAACCTATAATCCTTCCTTGCCTTCAACAAATTGAATAGATATGGAGAAAGGGTTCATTCAAGTCAGCTTTTCCTCGTTGTGCTCCTTCTGTTCATATAATGGTAAATACTTCTCTCATTTTTATTTTGTTACATGAAGGAGAAATTTATTCTTGACATACTATAATCCAAACGTTAATCCTAACAACCTAGGG
>NC_034015.1:1081642-1083280 GCF_000346465.2 Prunus persica
TAAAACTGCATATAGGAATATTTTTCTCCAACCTGGTTGACTTCACTTATTTTGAAAATGTGTATATGTCCTTGATACATCGTTAAAATTATATACTTTAACCTAACAATTGTCGATATGTTTAGCCATAAAGTTGAAAGTGTATATTTTTGTAACGTAAACTTATGCATAAAGCAGTATGTTCACAATAAAGGGAAAAAACAGTTTTATTATGAATTATGGAAATATTAATTGTGGTTGGTGTGCAATTTGGAGCCGAAGCAAGAGGTCCAGTTACTCGTTATCCGTGCCAAACATCTGCTCTATGCGGCCCATGCACATGCGTCGAGAATTGGTGTAAGTGTCCGCCAGATAAAATATCGAAGTTCATTCTTCAAGACATCTCTACACACCCGCAAGCACAGAAGGAAATGCCATAATCAGCGCTACTTGATACATCAATATATAGCATATACTTATGAAGTGCACCAAAAATCTTATGTTCTCCCAATATGTTCGTTAAATGTTTGAGTGGATAATAAATAACATCACCTTCTTACTTATGGCTTACTTGGTTTGAATATTTTTATATTTCATAATACTGTGATGATAAAGGTGTGGTACACGAGCAAACAGTGAAGTGATTCTAAATTACCGAAAACAACGAAAAAAAAGTAATTGAAATAGTGTAACCCCTAACAATTTTCGCAAATTAGGCGACAACATGAAATTCAGAAGTTTATAAGAAATAGTCTACTATTCTCAAACTGTTGTAGTAAATATGGAACATATAAGTGATGGTTCTGAATGACGTCTTTTAATCACTTGAAAAACAGATAAAGTTGTATAGATAAGGATTACAACGAAGTTAACGAATATAAAATTCTTTACTGTGTGCTAAATATGAATATTTCTTACTAATTTCGTGTCCGATCCACCGAATAACATGAAAGAATTAAAGTTTTAAAAAACAATATCTCTTTGTTGTCATCTTTATTTTATTTTATCACCGCATAACTCTGTTTTAAAAAAACTAGTATCTCTTTCGCACACAAAAAATTGGTAAACGAGTTCGGCAACGTAGAGTTTTTTTATTTTAAAAAATGTACCATCAAGGTCCATTAATTCGATAATATATTGGGATTTGATTCTGGCCTTAGTTTCAGTAACATAATATTGAGAAATCGAAATTCCAACCTACCGTGGTTTCATCACAGATTTACTAAAGTTCATACTTACGTACCAACAAAGAACGCCGTCCTTGGAGTCAATAATTGCAAGTTGTACTCGTTTAGGTTGCCAAGTTATTTATGGCATGAAACATAATATGTCAATTTAGTTACCGTTTTGTTCAACAAATTAATCTCTGGAAAAAAAAAAATCCTTTCACGAATACGCCATTTATTGGATTTATAGTTATGTACACATGTACATGTGAAAATTAAGTTACATATATTCAACAGTTTGGAAAGCACTGGTAACTTAGAAATTTAAGTTATATTGTTTCAATAATTTCAAGCCACTAATTATATAAGGAATAAAATCGGAATCTTATTATGCCAATTTATTTTCCATTACAGTTCGATACATTGATTTTTTACTATAGAAAATCCATACATGAACAATTCTTTGAATCCAATGCGCTCGTCATGGCGTTGC
>NC_034015.1:1083521-1102047 GCF_000346465.2 Prunus persica
ATAAGTTAGAAATTAAGCTATATGGCTTGAATATGCACCTAATTATACTAGGCATCAAATCGCAATCTTATTATCATAACTTATTTACCACTATAGTTCGATAAATTGATTTGTTTACCAAATTCATGCATGAACAATTCGTTGAATCCAACCTCACCGAGATGTGCAATCATAGAAAATAGTTTTCAAATTCACCTATATATATATTGTAGTCTTTTTAAAAACTAGTGACTCCGAATTCAAGTTTTATACCACATACAAACCTATAATCCTTCCTTGCCTTCAGCAAATTGAATAGATATGGAGAAAGGTTCATTCAAGTCAGCTTTCCTCATTGTGCTCCTTCTTGTTTCATATAATGGTAAAATACTTCTCTCAATTTTTATTTTTGTTACAATGAAAGAAAAATTTATTCTTGACATAATATAATCCGAACGTTAATCCTAACAACCTAGGCTAACCTCAGGGGCTGACTTCTTTGAACAATAAAACTGCATATAGGAATTTTTTTCTCCAACCTGGTTGACTTCACTTATTTTGAAAATGTGTATATGTCCTTGATACCTCGTTAAAATTATATACTTTAACCTAACAATTGTCGATATTTTCAGCCATAAAGTCAAGTTTAAGTGTATATTTTTGTAACGTAAACTTATGCATAAAGCAGTATATTCACAATAAAGGCAAGAAGCAGTTTTATTATGAATTATGGAAATATTAATTGTGATAGGTGTGCAATTTGGAGCTGAAGCAAGAGGTCCAGTTACTCGTTATCCGTGCCAAACATCTGCTCTATGCGGCCCATGCACATGCGTCGAGAATTGGTGTAAGTGTCCGCCAGGTAAAATATCGAAGTTCATTCTTCAAGATATCTCTACACATCCACAAGCACAGAAGGAAATGCCATAATCAGCGCTACTTGATACATCAATATATAGCATATACTTATGACGTGCACCAAAAATCTTATGTTCTCCCAATATGTTCGTTAAATGTTTGAACGGATAATAAATAACATCACCTTCTTACTTATAGTTTACTTGGTTTGAATTTTTTTATCTTTGATAATACTGTCATGATAAACGTGTGGTACACAGGCAAACAGTGAAGTGATTCTAAATTACCGAACACAACGAAAAAAAGTAATTGAAATAGTGTAACACCAAACAATTTTCGCTAATTAGGCCACAACATGAAATTCAAAAGTTTATGAGTAACGGTCTTCTATTCTCAAACTGTTGTAGTAAATATGGCAAATATAAGTGATGGTTCTGAATGACCTCTTTTAATCACTTGAAAAACAGATAAAGTTGTACAGATAAGGATTACAACGAAGTTAACTAATATAAAATAATTGTATATTTTAATTTCAAGCACGTAGTTCTGAATCTCAAAACAAGTAAATATTACTAATTTCTTTAGTGTGTGCTAAATATGATTCTTTCTTACTAATTTCGTGTTCGATCCACTGAATAACACGAAAGAATTAAAGTTGTCAAAAACAATATCTCTTTTGTTGTCATTTTTATTTTATTTTATCACCACATAACTCTGTTTTAAATAAACTAGTATCTCTTTCGCATACAAATAATTGGTAAACGAGTTCGGCAACGTAGCGTTTTTGTATTTTAAAAAATGTACCATCAAGGTCCATTAATTCGATAATATATTGGGATTTGATTCTGGCCTTAGTTTCGGTAAGATAATATTGAGAAATCGAAATTCCAATCTACCGTGGTTCCATCACAGATTTACTAAAGTTCATACTTACGTACCAACAAACAACGCCGTCCTTGGAGTCATGTATACTTTAATTGCAAGTTGTACTCGTTTAGGTTGCCAAGTTATTTATGGCATGAAACATAATATGTCAATTTGGTTACCGTTTTGTTCAACAAATTAATCTCTGGAAAAAAAAAAAAAAAAACCTTTCACGAATACGCAATTTATAGGATTTATAGTTATGTACACATGTACATGTGAAAATTAAGTTACATATATTCGACAGTTTGGAAAGCACTGGTAACTTAGAAATTGAAGTTATATTGTTTCAATAATTTAAAGCCACAAATTATTTAAGGAATAAAATCGCAATCTTATTATGCCAATTTATTTACCATTATAGTTCGATACATAGATTTGTTATTATATAAAATCCATACATGAACAATTCTTTGAATCCAATGCGCTCCTCATGGCGTTGCTTAAAGTCATACTTTTGTACAGCAAATAACGCCAATAATAAAATATATATACTTTGAATTAAGGTCGTACTTGTTTTAGCTTGAAACCTAATATGCTAATTTAGTTACCATTCTGGTCGAACAAATTCATCTCTTAAAATAATATTTCCTTTCATGAATACAAAATTTATTTAACTTACCATTTCTAAACATGCATTTACAAAAAATAAGTTACATATAATCTTAGGTTTGGAGAGCACGAATAAGTTAGAAATTAAGCTATATAGCTTGAATATGCACCTAATTATACTAGGCATCAAATCGCAATCTTATTATCATAACTTATCTACCATTATAGTTCGATAAATTGATTTGTTTCAAAAATTCATGCATGAACAATTCGTTGAATCCAACCTCACCAAGATGTGCAATCATAGAAAATAGTTTTCAAATTCACCTATATATATTGTAGTCTTTTTAAAAACTAGTGACTCCGAATTCAAGTTTTATACCACGTACAAACCTATAATCCTTCCTTGCCTTCAACAAATTGAATAGATATGGAGAAAGGTTCATTCAAGTCAGCTTTCCTCATTGTGCTCCTTCTTGTTTCATATAATGGTAAAATACTTCTCTCAATTTTTAATTTTGTTACAATGAAAGAGAAATTTATTCTTGACATACTATAATCCAAACGTTAATCCTAACAACCTAGGCTAACCTCAGGGGCTGACTTCTTTGAACAATAAAACTGCATATAGGAATTTTTTTCTCCAACCTGGTTGACTTCACTTATTTTGAAAATGTGTATATGTCCTTGATACATCGTTAAAATTATATAATTTAACCTAACAATTGTCGATATTTTCAGCCATAAAGTAGAGTTTAAGTGTATATTTTTGTAACGTAAACTTATGCATAACGCAATATGTTCACAATAAAGGCAAAAAACAGTTTTATTATGAATTATCGAAATATTAATTGTGGTAGGTGTGCAATTTGGAGCCGAAGCAAGAGGTCCAGTTACTCGTTATCCGTGCCAAACATCTGCTGTAAGAACCCAAACCAAAATATCTAAAAATTGAGAGCCAAAAGACGATTTTGCCCTCGCATATTTTAAAAGGGGAAAATTTGACTTTTTGATCGGAAAAGAATTTGGCAATTCCGCTTATGCCGTTGCGTAGAGCACGGCGAAACGAGTTCGTAGACATGGAGTAGACCCGAACCGGAGTTGTAATGAAGAAGTTACGGTCAAAATACTCACGAGGGCAAAATGGAAATTTTGGGAGATCATTTTTTTTTTTTAAAATCTGTTTTCTTCTCTCACTCTCTCATTCTCTCTCTCTCTCCCTCTCTCTCTCCCTCCCGATAGTTCAGAAAACCAGAAGGGCAGCCACCTTCCAAGCCACCCCGACCCTCCGGAACGGACCCAGCAGCACCGGCCAGCTCCCGCCAGCAACCTCAGCCCGTCCGCCGCCCCTGCTGGAGCCGCTTGAAACTGCTGGAAAACGCAGCAGTTTTGGCCGATTTTCCAACCTCAGTTTCTCCCTCATCCGGACACCAAATCAGTCATGTGAGGTATCGATTTCTAGCTATTTTTCGTGCTCTAACTGATGGTTGGCTGGGTTTAGATCGATTTCACCTTAACGGACCCAGCAGCACCGGCCAGCTCCCGCCAGCAACCTCAGCCCGTCCGCCGCCCCTGCTGGAGCCGCTTGAAACTGCTGGAAAACGCAGCAGTTTTGGCCGATTTTCTAACCTCAGTTTCTCCCTCATCTCGGTTCCAAGATTGTTTTTCGGCACACCCGAATCGCTTTGGACACCCAATCGGTCCGCGCGTGTGGCGGCGCGTGGGCCAGGGTGGTGGCACGGCTCTGGCCAGTTTTGAGACCCTCGTGCCATCACGAGCGCGTAGGATTTCGCGGAACTCAATTCGGAGTCCGTTTGAGCCCCGAACGGATTTTTCCATAATATGCGATTTCCGGGTGCAGCGTCGTCTAGCCGTTGGATCGCACCCCATTTCGGATATGTTGTTCTACATTGTTTCAGGATCGTGTAGGATTCAACGGATTGCGAATCGGAGTCCCGAATACTCCGAAATCGCGAACCCTGGGGCTAGGGTTAGGGTTTTAAGCGATAGCACGATTTTGGCCAATCCGACCGTCCATTTCGGACCAAACTCGCAGGACATGGGTTTTACACAGTGAGGAACCTCTAGAGAATCCCAGATCGGCCATCGGAGATCGTGGACCCCACGGGGTTCCGGATCGGCCGGTCTAACAGTTTATCGCTTTGTAAGGTTTCCTGTCTTTTAAGGCCATTCTGGACATAGAGTTGACTTTACAGTGAGAGCACGTATTTCTAGGAGCCGGGGGTCAGGGTATTTAATTTAATGTTTTTATTGAGCAGTTTAGTAATTGAATATTCATGGTTAAACAGGCATCAGAGGCCAAACTGAACCACAGGAGGGACCTTCAAGAGGTCCAGCTAGCTCGGACCAGCAGTGAGTGGACCTTTCTTTTTTTAAATGATTTTCTGAATCAGTTTTATTCAGTGTGATTTATTTCTATGAATTTAAAGATTCCTTCTATACATTGCTTAGCTGATTTTGCTAAAGTTATTTGGACAACAGACTTTGAGATTTATGATTCAGAAATATCTAGCTCAGATTTTATCAGAATATAGAGGATGTCAGATTTTATCCAAGATAATTATTTTAGACCACCATGAATTATAGAAAGCAGAGTTTGAGTTTTCTATCAGATAAAAAGGGCAGCACAGTTATAGATTGAATAAAGATTCAGTTATTCATCAGATCTTTCAGAAATATTATGATATTTATATTTGATATTTTCTCAGCAGTTAATATTTTCTTAAACCACTGTGGATACCCGGTTACAGAAACAGGTTGCCGTCAAATAAGACGATGTCTACGGACATCCAGATTGCCTTCGGTTTATGTTGCCTTCGGATATGATGATGTCTACAGACATCCAGTTTACTTTCAGTTACGTCAGTGCACTTGACATTTGCCTCACGAGTTTTGGGGACGCCCGGACCGTGAGTGCCAGGATTGCGAATCAGGCTGACTACGGTCTCCTGAATCCTGCCAGTTTGCGGCTCGGATACACTATGTGTCGCCGAGACCTGCCAGGGGAATTAACGGATTTACAGAGGATTTGACAGTTTTACAGGGGTACACCTAGGTGGTAGTTTTAAAGAAATTTCAGTGCTTTTATGCAAATATTGATTTCAGTGATTTTACTCAATATTTCCTTGGTATTGAGCATATCCTACATCTGGATATATATATATATAGATGTATATATTTATGTGAATGCTTGAATTTACCCTAAATTCAGTGCAGTTTACATATTCAGTTTTATGATTATCATTGTTTTTACAGTGGGGGTTATTATGTTCATACACTGTTTGAGAACTCTATTTTGGTCCACTCACACTTTTAATGTTTTGCGCCCCCCCAGGCCGTAGAAGAACGAAGGAAACCACTCGGGCCATCATCCTAGCTTCCGACCCACCACCAAAGTGTAGGAGTTCGTTGTAACTCTTTTGTAAATCCTGTAAATTTGTATAGAAATGCTCTGAGATCTGGTTGAACATAAGGAACTGGTAGGATTTTTGAGACTGTTTGACAGGTGGAAGACTTTGTGTTTGGTCAAAATACAGGGTAGACTCTGCCGGATTTTCGGCAGAAGTCGAAAGTAAATTTTAAGAAATTTGTTTAAGAAAAGGGTAAAAAGGTCATTCGTGCCCGGCATTCGCCAGGTGTCGGACACGCACAGGATTCGGCTCGGATTCCAAAGCGGAAATTGGGTCGGGTCCTGTCAATTTGGTATCAGAGCATAGGTTTTACTTCCTGTAGACCCTCTTTCTTGTTACTGAACCCTTGTTCTTCTTTCAGTTGATTATGGGCCCGAAGCGTGGTGGTTTCCGTAGGGGGACGAGACAGTCGTCCCGAGTGAGGGGACAGGACCCTCCTCCAGAACCAGAGAATTTTCCTACCCCAGAACCGGTCCAAGAACCGGTTGAACAGTCATTTGTTGGAGGCCCCTCAGGGCCCGCACCTCCTATGCCCACGGTGATGGGAGACCCAACTTTTTAGCAGACCTTAGAGATGTTGACTCAGGCCCTATCCCGGGCAGGGCAGCCTAGAGACCCGTCCTTGGGATACGCAGACCAAGCAAAAAGAATTGGGGCCATAGATTTTGATGGTACTGGCGACCCAGCAGTGGCCGAAGGGTGGATAGAGAGGATGGAACGGATCATGGAAGTGATGGCCGTTCCACAGGATCGCAGAGTACTTTTGGCCAGTTTCTTTTTGATCGGAAATGCTAGACACTGGTGGGAGTCAATTAAAAGGAGATATCCAGATCCGTCAGTCATTTCATGGCCAGTTTTTCGAGCTGTTTTTAACAGCCAATATTATCCACAAGCGTACCAGAATTTGAAGATGCAGGAATTTTTGCAGTTGGACCAGGGGTTGATGACAGTACTGGAGTACGAGAAGAAGTTTAATGAGTTATCAAAGTACTGTATTCCACTGGTAGAGGATGAAAGCAAAAAGTGTCAATTGTTCACTAAAGGATTGAAAGCCTCTATCAGGGACATTGTAATTAGTCAACGGCTGACGAACTTTGGAGACTTGGTGATGTCAGCTTCGCTGGTAGAGAGTAGTCAGATGATGGTCAGGGCACAAGGTGAACCTCGGAGACGATTATTTGATTTAGGTGGTCCCAGTCAGGGGTCATCCAAGAGAGGCAGTTACAGTGCTGGATCATCTAGGGGTCGTAGTTTTGGAGGTTTTCGACCAGGAATTAGTTCCAGTGGAGGCTCAAACCGGAGTGGTAGTTTTGGAAGCCGTTTGGTGGGCAATGCAGTTAGAGGTTCTGGGAGACAATCACCCTCAGCAGTTGGGGGGAGGAGGAATCCACAGTGTACTGTGTGTGGCAGATATCATACCGGAACCTGTCGGCAAGGAACCACAGGATGTTTCCATTGTGGTCAGCCTGGACATTTCTTGCGAGAGTGCCCAGTATTACTTCAGGGTGGAGAAGCGACTGTTACAATGCCTACAGAGATAGGCACAGAGGGCAAAACGCAGTTTAGAGGAGCCTCGTCCAGTGGTGGGATCCAGACTAGTGTTGCAAGCCGAGGTGGCAGTCAGCAGCAGGGACGAGGTGGACGTGCTAGAGCCACAGGCAGGGTGTATCACATGTCCCAGCAGCAGGCACAGCCGTCGCCAGATGTGGTGACAGGTATGTTATCAGTCTTTGGAACTCCTGCTAGAGTTTTGATTGATTCTGGGGCTACGCACTCATTTGTTACGCCTAGTGTTGCCCGCAACGCTGATGTCAGACAGTCAGCCCTACGGGATGAATTAGCAATCTCTGTACCGACAGGAGAGATCTTTTATGTAGGTACGGTATATAGTGATAGTGCAATATTAGTAAGGGATGTGTGTTTAGAAGCAGATTTGATTCCACTAGAAATGGTGGGCTTGGATGTTATATTGGGCATGGATTGGCTAGTTAAGCACCATGCCGCAGTAGATTGCTTCCGGAAAGAAGTTATACTTCGTAGCCTTGGACGCCCTGAAGTGACATTTTATGGTGAGCGTAGAGTGCTCCCATCTAGCCTCATTTCAGTGATGATGGCAACGAGATTGCTCAGAAAAGGGTGCTCAGGATATGTAGCTTATATAGTGGATAGTAGGACTCAGGAGTTAAAGTTTGAGGATATACCAGTAGTTCGGGATTTTCCAGATGTATTCCCGGATGATCTTCCTGGGTTACCTTCCCATCGGGAGATCGAGTTCACTATTGAACTCATGCCAGGAACAAGCCCTATATCACAGGCACCTTACAGGATGGCACCTGCGGAACTAAAGGAGTTGAAGGTGCAGCTGCAGGAGTTAGTAGACAAGGGCTTCATCCGACCTAGTTTTTCTCCTTGGGGTGCCCCAGTATTGTTTGTGAAGAAAAAGGATGGTACCATGAGGTTATGTGTCGATTACAGGCAACTGAATAAAGTCACAGTGAGGAATAAGTATCCGCTACCCCGTATTGATGATTTATTTGATCAGTTGAGGGGTGCTAAGGTATTTTCCAAGATTGATTTGAGATCGGGGTACCATCAGTTACGGATCAAAGAAAAAGATGTACCTAAGACAGCTTTCCGCACCAGGTATGGGCATTATGAGTTTTTAGTAATGCCATTCGGATTGACGAATGCCCCAGCTGCGTTTATGGATTTGATGAACAGAGTGTTCCGACGTTATTTGGATCGCTTTGTCATTGTATTCATAGATGATATTCTGGTGTACTCCAAGAGTCGGAAGGCGCATATGAAGCATTTAGAACTGGTACTGAAGACGCTGAGGAGGAAGAAATTGTTTGCTAAGTTCAGTAAGTGCCAGTTCTGGCTAGATAGAGTAAATTTCTTAGGGCATGTTATTTCTGCAGACGGTGTTTATGTTGATCCTCAGAAGGTTGAGGCAGTAGTAAATTGGCCGCAGCCAACCAGTGTTACAGAGGTACGGAACGAAAAAAAGTGATTGAAATAGTGTAACACCAAACAATTTTCGCAAATTAGGCGACAACATGAAATTCAAAAGTTTATGAGTAACGGTCTTCTATTCTCAAACTGTTGTAGTAAATATGGCAAATATAATGATGGTTCTGAATGACCTCTTTTAATCACTTGAAAAACAGATAAAGTTGTACAGATAAGGATTACAACGAAGTTAACTAATATAAAATAATTGTATATAAACTTATGCTTAAAGCAGTATGTTCACAACAAAGGCAAAAAACAGTTTTATTATGAATTATGGAAATAGTAATTGTGGTAGTGTGTGCTAAATATGATTCTTTCTTACTAATTTCGTGTTCGATCCACTGAATAACACGAAAGAATGAAAGTTTTCAAAAACAATATCTCTTTGGTTGTCATTTTTATTTTATTTTATCACCACATAACTCTGTTTTAAATAAACTAGTATCTCTTTCGCATACAAATAATTGGTAAACGAGTTCGGCAACGTAGCGTTTTTGTATTTTAAAAAATGTACCATAAAGGTCCATTAATTCGATAATATATTGGGATTTGATTCTGGCCTTAGTTTCGGTAAGATAATATTGAGAAATCGAAATTCCAATCTACCGTGGTTCCAACACAGATTTACTAAAGTTCATACTTATGTACCAACAAACAATGCCGTCGTTGGAGTCATATATACTTTAATTGCAAGTTTTACTCGTTTAAGTTGCCACGTTATTTATGGCATGAAACAAAATATGTCAATTTAGTTACCGTTTTGTTCAACAAATTGATCTCTGAAAAAAAAAAACAAAATCCTTTCACGAATACGCAATTTATAGGATTTATAGTTATGTACACATGTGCATGTGAAAATTAAGCTACATATATGCGACAGTTTGGAAAGCACTGGTAACTTAGAAATTGAAGTTATATTTTTTCAATAATTTAAAGCCACTAATTATATAAGGAATAAAATCGCAATCTTGTTATGCCAATTTATTTACCATTATAGTTCGATACATTGATTTTTTATTATAGAAAATCCATACATGAACAATTCTTTGAATCCAATGCGCTCATCATGGCGTTGCTTAAAGTCATACTTTTGTACAGCAAATAACGCCAATAATAAAATATATATACTTTGAAACCTAATATGCTAATTTAGTTACCATTCTGGTCGAACAAATTCATCTCTTAAAATAATTTTTCCTTTCATGAATACACAATTTATTTAACTTACCATTTCTAAACATGCATTTACAAAAAATAAGTTACATACAATCTTAGGTTTGGAGAGCACAAATAAGTTAGAAATTAAGCTATATGGCTTGAATATGCACCTAATTATACTAGGCATCAACTCGCAATCATACTATCATAACTTATTTACCATTATAGTTCGATAAATTGATTTGTTTACAAAATTCATGCATGAACAATTCGTTGAATCCAACCTCACCGAGATGTGCAATCATAGAAAATAGTTTTCAAATTCACCTATATATATTGTAGTCTTTTTAAAAACTAGTGACTCCGAATTCAAGTTTTATACCACGTACAAACCCATAATCCTTCCTTGCCTTCAACAAATTGAATAGATATGGAGAAAGGTTCATTCAAGTCAGCTTTCCTCATTGTGCTCCTTCTTGTTTCATATAATGGTAAAATACTTCTCTCAATTTTTATTTTTGTGACAATGAAAGAGAAATTTATTCTTGACATACTATAATCCGAACGTTAATCCTAACAACCTAGGCTAACCTCTGGGGCTGACTTCTTTGAACAATACAACTGCATATAGGAATTTTTTTCTCCAACCTGGTTGACCTCACTTATTTTGAAAATGTGTATATGTCCTTGATACATCGTTAAAATTATATACTTTAACCTAACAATTGTCGATATTTTCAACCATAAAGTCGAGTTTAAGTGTATATTTTTGTAACGTAAACTTAAGCATAAAGCAGTATGTTCAAAATAAAGGCAAAAAACAGTTTTATTATGAATTATGGTAATATTAATTGTGGTAGGTGTGCAATTTGGAGCCGAAGCAAGAGGTCCAGTTACTCGTTATCCGTGCCAAACATCTGCTCTATGCGGCCCATGCACATGCGTCGAGAATTGGTGTAAGTGTCCGCCAGATAAAATATCGAAGTTCATTCTTCAAGACATCTCTACACACCCGCAAGCACAGAAGGAAATGCCATAATCAGCGCTACTTGATACATCAATATATAGCATATACTTATGACGTGCACCAAAAATCTTATGTTCTCCCAATATGTTCGTTAAATGTTTAAACGGATAATAAATAACATCACCTTCTTACTTATAGCTTACTTGGTTTGAATTTTTTTATATTTCATAATACTGTGATGATAAAGGTGTGGTACACGAGCAAACAGTGAAGTGATTCTAAATTACCGAACACAACGAAAAAAAGTAATTGAAATAGTGTAACACCAAACAATTTTCGCTAATTAGGCGACAACATGAAATTCAGAAGTTTATAAGTAACGGTCTTCTATTCTCAAACTGTTGTAGTAAATATGGCAATTATAAGTGATGGTTCTGAATGACCTCTTTTAATCACTTGAAAAACAGATAAAGTTGTACAGATAAGGATTACAACGAAGTTAACTAATATAAAATAATTGTATATTTTAGTTTCAAGCACGTAGTTCTGAATCTCAAAACAAGTGAATATTACTAATTTCTTTAGTGTGTGCTAAATATGATTCTTTCTTACTAATTTCGTGTTCGATCCACTAAATAACACGAAAGAATTAAAGTTGTCAAAAACAATATCTCTTTTGTTGTCATTTTTATTTTATTTTATCACCACATAACTCTGTTTTAAATAAACTAGTATCTCTTTCGCATACAAATAATTGGTAAACGAGTTCGGCAACGTAGCGTTTTTGTATTTTAAAAAATGTACCATCAAGGTCCATTAATTCGATAATATATTGGGATTTGATTCTGGCCTTAGTTTCGGTAAGATAATATTGAGTAATCGAAATTCCAATCTACCGTGGTTCCATCACAGATTTACTAAAGTTCATACTTACGTACCAACAAACAACGCCGTCCTTGGAGTCATATATACTTAATTGCAAGTTTTACTCGTTTAGGTTGCCAAGTTATTTATGGCATGAAACAAAATATGTCAATTTAGTTACCGTTTTGTTCAACAAATTAATCTCTGAAAAAAAAAAAAAAAAATCCTTTCACGAATACGCAATTTATAGGATTTATAGTTATGTACACATGTGCATGTGAAAATTAAGCTACATATATTCGACAGTTTGGAAAGCACTGGTAACTTAGAAATTGAAGTTATATTGTTTCAACAATTTAAAGCCACTAATTATATAAGGAATAAAATCGAAATCTTATTATGCCAATTTATTTACCATTATAGTTCGATACATTGATTTTTTATTATAGAAAATCCATACATGAACAATTCTTTGAATCCAATGCGCTCATCATGGCATTGCTTAAAGTCATACTTTTGTACAGCAAATATCGCCAATAATAAAATATATATACTTTGAATTAAGGTCGTACTTGTATTGGCTTGAAACCTAATATGCAAATTTAGTTACCATTCTAGTCGAACAAAATCATCTCTTAAAATAATATTTCCTTTCATGCATACACAATTTATTTAACTTATCATTTCTAAACATGCATTTACAAAAAATAAGTTAAATATAATGTTAGGTTTGGAGAGCACGAATAGGTTAGAAATTAAGCTATATAGCTTGAATATGCACCTAATAATACTAGGCATCAAATCGCAATCTTATTATCATAACTTATTTACCATTATAGTTCGATAAATTGATTTGTTTACAAAATTCATGCATGAACAATTCGTTGAATCCAACCTCACCCAGATGTGCAATCATAGAACATAGTTTTCAATTCACCTATATATGTTGTAGTCTTTTTAAAAACTAGGGACTCCGAATTCAAGTTTTATACCACATACAAACCTATAATCCTTCCTTGCCTTCAACATATTGAATAGATATGGAGAAAGGTTCATTCAAGTCAGCTTTCCTCATTGTGCTCCTTCTTGTTTCATATAATGGTAAAATACTTCCCTCAATTTTTATTTTTGTTACAATGAAAGAGAAATTTATTCTTGACATAATATAATCCGAACGTTAATCCTAACAACCTAGGCTAACCTCAGGGGCTGACTTCTTTGAACAATAAAACTGCATATAGGAATATTTTTCTCCAACCTGGTTGACTTCACTTATTTTGAAAATGTGTATATGTCCTTGATACATCGTTAAAATTATATACTTTAACCTAACAATTGTCGATATGTTTAGCCATAAAGTTGAAAGTGTATATTTTTGTAACGTAAACTTATGCATAAAGCAGTATGTTCACAATAAAGGCAAAAAACAGTTTTATTATGAATTATGGAAATATTAATTGTGGTAGGTGTGCAATTTGGAGCCGAAGCAAGAGGTCCAGTTACTCGTTATCCGTGCCAAACATCTGCTCTATGCGGCCCATGCACATGCGTCGAGAATTGGTGTAAGTGTCCGCCAGATAAAATATCGAAGTTCATTCTTCAAGACATCTCTACACATCCGCAAGCACAGAAGGAAATGCCGTAATCAACGCTACTTGATACATCAATATATAGCATATACTTATGACGTGCACCAAAAATCTTATGTTCTCCCAATATGTTCGTTAAATGTTTGAACGGATAATAAATAACATCACCTTCTTACTTATAGTTTACTTGGTTCGTTTATATTTCGTAATACTGTGATGATAAAGGTGTGGTACACGAGCAAACAGTGAAGTGATTCTAAATTACCGAACACAACGAAAAAAAGGCAATTGAAATAGTGTAACACCTAACAATTTTCGCTAATTAGGCGACAACATGAAATTCAAAAGTTTATAAGTAATAGTCTTCTATTCTCAAACTGTTGTAGTAAATATGGCAAATACAAGTGATGGTTCTGAATGACCTCTTTTAATCACTTGAAAAACAGATAAAGTTGTATAGATAAGGATTACAACGAAGTTAACGAATATAAAATTCTTTACTGTGTGCTAAATATGAATATTTCTTACTAATTTCGTGTTCGATCCACCGAATAACATGAAAGAATTAAAGTGTTAAAAAACAATATGTCTTTGTTGTCATTTTTATTTTATTTTATCACCACATAACTCTGTTTTAAAAAAACTAGTATCTCTTTCGCACACAAAAAATTGGTAAACGAGTTCGGCAACGTAGAGTTTTTGTATTTTAAAAAATGTACCATCAAGGTCCATTAATTCGATAATATATTGGGATTTGATTCTGGCCTTAGTTTCAGTAACATAATATTGAGAAATCGAAATTCCAACCTACCGTGGTTTCATCACAGATTTACTAAAGTTCATACTTACGTACCAACAAAGAACGCCGTCCTTGGAGTCAATAATTGCAAGTTGTACTCGTTTAGGTTGCCAAGTTATTTATGGCATGAAACATAATATGTCAATTTAGTTACCGTTTTGTTCAACAAATTAATCTCTGGAAAAAAAAAAAAATCCATTCACGAATACGCAATTTATAGGATTTATAGTTATGTACACATGTACATGTGAAAATTAAGTTACATATATTCGACAGTTTGGAAAGCACTGGTAACTTAGAAATTTAAGTTATATTGTTTCAATAATTTCAAGCCACTAATTATATAAGGAATAAAATCGAAATCTTATTATGCCAATTTATTTTCCATTACAGTTCGATACATTGATTTTTTACTATAGAAAATCCATACATGAACAATTCTTTGAATCCAATGCGCTCGTCATGGCGTTGCTTAAAGTCATACTTTTGTACAGCAAATAAAGCCAATAATAAAATGTATATACTTTGAATTAAGGTCGTACTTGTTTTGGCTTGAAACCTAATATGCTAATTTAGTTACCATTCTGGTCGAACAAATTCATCTCTTAAAATAATATTTCATTTCATGAATACACAATTTATTTAACTTACCATTTCTAAACATGCAATTACAAAAAATAAGTTACATATAATCTTAGGTTTGGGGAGCACAAATAAGTTAGAAATTAAGCTATATGGCTTGAATATGCACCTAATTATACTAGGCATCAAATCGCAATCTTATTATCATAACTTATTTACCACTATAGTTCGATAAATTGATTTGTTTACCAAATTCATGCATGAACAATTCGTTGAATCCAACCTCACCGAGATGTGCAATCATAGAAAATAGTTTTCAAATTCACCTATATATATATTGTAGTCTTTTTAAAAACTAGTGACTCCGAATTCAAGTTTTATACCACATACAAACCTATAATCCTTCCTTGCCTTCAGCAAATTGAATAGATATGGAGAAAGGTTCATTCAAGTCAGCTTTCCTCATTGTGCTCCTTCTTGTTTCATATAATGGTAAAATACTTCTCTCAATTTTTATTTTTGTTACAATGAAAGAAAAATTTATTCTTGACATAATATAATCCGAACGTTAATCCTAACAACCTAGGCTAACCTCAGGGGCTGACTTCTTTGAACAATAAAACTGCATATAGGAATTTTTTTCTCCAACCTGGTTGACTTCACTTATTTTGAAAATGTGTATATGTCCTTGATACCTCGTTAAAATTATATACTTTAACCTAACAATTGTCGATATTTTCAGCCATAAAGTCAAGTTTAAGTGTATATTTTTGTAACGTAAACTTATGCATAAAGCAGTATATTCACAATAAAGGCAAGAAGCAGTTTTATTATGAATTATGGAAATATTAATTGTGATAGGTGTGCAATTTGGAGCTGAAGCAAGAGGTCCAGTTACTCGTTATCCGTGCCAAACATCTGCTCTATGCGGCCCATGCACATGCGTCGAGAATTGGTGTAAGTGTCCGCCAGGTAAAATATCGAAGTTCATTCTTCAAGATATCTCTACACATCCACAAGCACAGAAGGAAATGCCATAATCAGCGCTACTTGATACATCAATATATAGCATATACTTATGACGTGCACCAAAAATCTTATGTTCTCCCAATATGTTCGTTAAATGTTTGAACGGATAATAAATAACATCACCTCCTTACTTACAGTTTACGTGGTTTGAATTTTTTTATCTTTGATAATACTGTGACGATAAAGGTGTGGTACACGAGCAAACAGTGAAGTGATTCTAAATTACCGAACACAACGAAAAAAAGTAATTGAAATTGTGTAACACCAAACAATTTTCGCTAATTAGGCGACAACATGAAATTCAAAAGTTTATAAGTAACGGTCTTCTATTCTCAAACTGTTGTAGTAAATATGGCAATTATAAGTGATGGTTCTGAATGACCTCTTTTAATCACTTGAAAAACAGATAAAGTTGTACAGATAAGGATTACAACGAAGTTAACTAATATAAAATAATTGTATATTTTAGTTTCAAGCACGTAGTTCTAAATCTCAAAACAAGTAAATATTACTAATTTCTTTAGTGTGTGCAAAATATGATTCTTTCTTACTAATTTCGTGTTCGATCCACTGAATAACACGAAAGAATTAAAGTTGTCAAAAACAATATCTCTTTTGTTGTCATTTTTATTTTATTTTATCACCACATAACTCTGTTTTAAATAAACTAGTATCTCTTTCGCATACAAATAATTGGTAAACGAGTTCGGCAACGTAGCGTTTTTGTATTTTAAAAAATGTACCGTCAAGGTCCATTAATTCGATAATATATTGGGATTTGATTCTGGCCTTAGTTTCGGTAAGATAATATTGAGAAATCGAAATTCCAATCTACCATGGTTCCATCACAGATTTACTAAAGTTCATACTTACGTACCAACAAACAACGCCGTCCTTGGAGTCATGTATACTTTAATTGCAAGTTGTACTCGTTTAGGTTGCCAAGTTATTTATGGCATGAAACATAATATGTCAATTTGGTTACCGTTTTGTTCAACAAATTAATCTCTGGAAAAAAAAAAAAAAAAACCTTTCACGAATACGCAATTTATAGGATTTATAGTTATGTACACATGTACATGTGAAAATTAAGTTACATATATTCGACAGTTTGGAAAGCACTGGTAACTTAGAAATTGAAGTTATATTGATTCAATAATTTAAAGCCACAAATTATTTAAGGAATAAAATCGCAATCTTATTATGCCAATTTATTTACCATTATAGTTCGATACATAGATTTGTTATTATTAAAAATCCATACATGAACAATTCTTTGAATCCAATGCGCTCCTCATGGCGTTGCTTAAAGTCATACTTTTGTACAGCAAATAACGCCAATAATAAAATATATATACTTTGAATTAAGGTCGTACTTGTTTTAGCTTGAAACCTCATATGCTAATTTAGTTACCATTCTGGTCGAACAAATTCATCTCTTAAAATAATATTTCCTTTCATGAATACACAATTTATTTAACTTACCATTTCTAAACATGCATTTACAAAAAATAAGTTACATATAATCTTAGGTTTGGAGAGCACAAATAAGTTAGAAATTAAGCTATATAGCTTGAATATGCACCTAATTATACTAGGCATCAAATCGCAATCTTATTATCATAACTTATCTACCATTATAGTTCGATAAATTGATTTGTTTCAAAAATTCATGCATGAACAATTCGTTGAATCCAACCTCACCAAGATGTGCAATCATAGAAAATAGTTTTCAAATTCACCTATATATATTGTAGTCTTTTTAAAAACTAGTGACTCCGAATTCAAGTTTTATACCACGTACAAACCTATAATCCTTCCTTGCCTTCAACAAATTGAATAGATATGGAGAAAGGTTCATTCAAGTCAGCTCTCCTCATTGTGCTCCTTCTTGTTTCATATAATGGTAAAATACTTCTCTCAATTTTTAATTTTGTTACAATGAAAGAGAAATTTATTCTTGACAGACTATAATCCAAACGTTAATCCTAACAACCTAGGCTAACCTCAGGGGCTGACTTCTTTGAACAATACAACTGCATATAGGCATTTTTTTCTCCAACCTGGTTGACTTCACTTATTTTGAAAATGTGTATATGTCCTTGATACATCGTTCAAATTGTATAATTTAACCTAACAATTGTCGATATTTTCAGCCATAAAGTAGAGTTTAAGTGTATATTTTTGTAACGTAAACTTATGCATAACGCAGTATGTTCACAATAAAGGCAAAAAACAATTTTATTATGAATTATCGAAATATTAATTGTGGTAGGTGTGCAATTTGGAGCCGAAGCAAGAGGTCCAGTTACTCGTTATCCGTGCCAAACATCTGCTCTATGCGGCCCATGCACATGCGTCGAGAATTGGTGTAAGTGTCCGCCAGATAAAATATCGAAGTTCATTCTTCAAGACATCTCTACACATCCGCAAGCACAGAAGGAAATGCCGTAATCAACGCTACTTGATACATCAATATATAGCATATACTTATGACGTGCACCAAAAATCTTATGTTCTCCCAATATGTTCGTTAAATGTTTGAACGGATAATAAATAACATCACCTTCTTACTTATAGTTTACTTGGTTCGTTTATATTTCGTAATACTGTGATGATAAAGGTGTGGTACACGAGCAAACAGTGAAGTGATTCTAAATTACCGAACACAACGAAAAAAAGGCAATTGAAATAGTGTAACACCTAACAATTTTCGCTAATTAGGCGACAACATGAAATTCAAAAGTTTCTAAGTAATAGTCTTCTATTCTCAAACTGT